>NW_011888883.1:3273531-3275646 GCF_000151845.1 Pteropus vampyrus
TTCTTTAGACTTGAACTTAATTAAGATCTCAAGTAACTTTTACTCGAGAAGATATACAGAGAATTTCAGAAATGCCTTTTTTATTGAAGAGAAAGTGACATCACTACTCTAATTTTTATTTACTCTTGAGCTTAGTTGGCACTTGAGTTTTTCATGTTTAAATAAACTTGGGTAAGCATTTGAGTCAAAAGAAAAAGTACGGTAATATAGTTTATTGGTAAAATCCAAGAAATTTTTATTGACTGACTGTATTTCTGACTTTCATCAGATTATTAGCAGTGGTGAGATTCTGGGCTTCCTATCAATCTGTCTGTCTGTCTACCTACCACCTATCTACCTATTTATACATCTATCTTATTTAATCCCAAGAACCCAGTAGCATACATGTTATTATCCTGAGTTTACAAATGAGAAAAACAAGGTTTAGTATAAAATACATGTACTGCTTACTTTTATTTTCTAGTTTTTTTGTAATGAACACATGTTTAGTACATAATTTGAAAAACATATACTTATTTAATTTTTACTATAAACTTAATTAAATTTATTTTTAGTTTTATGGATTTTAAGGGAGCAATTTCTAATACTTGGAAAAATTTAATGCTTCTATTTTACTTCAAAGGAGAGAATAATTTTTATTTAGCTTAATTGCAAAACAGCTTTCTATAAATAGAATTCTATTTTCTCCTTAAAGTTTTAATATTAAATTAGAATTTGTTTTTTAAAATGTTTTGGAATATAAAAAAGAAACAAAATTATTTTTAAGTTGTAACTTCTAAAACTATATTTTAATGGAAAAACAGTAGAATAATACAGTATTAGTGGATAAAGGAATCTTTAATATTGTGAGGGATAGTGCTGGAATTTTATGAAGGGGTTAACTTTCTCAAAGTCATAGAGCAGGCTACTAAGAGCTGAACCTTTCCATTCTGCCATACCACATTCATGATACTAATAAAATTATCGAATTTGCAGAATGAAGATGCAATGTGCCTTGTTTTATTATTTGCCCTCAGTAGCATAAATATTTAAAAGTACAACCTGTGATGATCGGGGAACAAGATGCACAGAATCCAAACACCTTGTCTGCTTATTACTAACTGCCTCCATTTCTGTCCCCCCTCCAAAAAAATGTGGCAAAGCAGCACACAAATCTACTCAACTGTATCTGTTGTTATCACTCTGGACACCACTATCTTATAGAAATAAACAAGTATACCGGGACAGAAGTAAGGAGCAGACACCAGCAAAGGCATCAAAAATTCAAACCCCTGTGGCAAATGAACTGATTGAAGGAGTCATTGACTGGCACACTTGGAACCTTAAATTAGATTCTGGGCAGGTAGAAAAGGAGTGCGGGGCTTACTGAATAAAACTCTTCGTAAGTGTCTCTGAAAAATTGGATCTTTTTGTTCAAAAATATTTAAATCCATTCCATGGTACGTTCTGTAACTGTTAATACCTATCTCACTCACCTGTATTAGTAAGATAAATATTGAATCTGAAACATAATATGTGAGATTATTTGGGGTTTACTCTTGAAATTTGCAAGATAATTTTCATTTGAGGGCATTTGTGTTGGAAACATTTTCTCCACTGAAAAATGTTGCTAAGAGCTAGCATTAGAAGTTAGCTTCCCAGCTAAGCCACTTCATCTTAAAAAACATCTATTTCTGAATACTAATTTGATGAAAACCATTCTAACAATGTAAAATCACACTAAATAAAGGTTTTCTCCAAACATCTGGCTCTGCTATCTCACTAGAGTGTTTCTCATGCAATTACATAAGGTGATTCAGGCAGACATTTGAGTTGGAATACATTTTTCAACATTCTTGAAGGTTATATAAATCTCAGGAAATCTGTAGTTGACACATTTAATTATCTCCTTGCTATAGTTTACATTGACCAGGGCTGATGTCAGTCTTTCCTCACAGGCAAGTAGGAGCTTAGCAATGATTAGATATACAAATAGAATGTAAAATTTAATGTTGGATTTAGTATGCGTGAGCTTATGAAATATACTAAATTATTTGGTATGAAGAAAAGATAAGAGTGTTCTATAAGTTGTTCTACCTCCAAAGAAAGCCCCAGCCAGCAAATCCCATTTGTGTG
>NW_011888883.1:3275696-3294068 GCF_000151845.1 Pteropus vampyrus
TCTTATAGAAATAAACAAGTATACCGGGACAGAAGTAAGGAGCAGACACCAGCAAAGGCATCAAAAATTCAAACCCCTGTGGCAAATGAACTGATTGAAGGAGTCATTGACTGGCACACTTGGAACCTTAAATTAGATTCTGGGCAGGTAGAAAAGGAGTGCGGGGCTTACTGAATAAAACTCTTCGTAAGTGTCTCTGAAAAATTGGATCTTTTTGTTCAAAAATATTTAAATCCATTCCATGGTACGTTCTGTAACTGTTAATACCTATCTCACTCACCTGTATTAGTAAGATAAATATTGAATCTGAAACATAATATGTGAGATTATTTGGGGTTTACTCTTGAAATTTGCAAGATAATTTTCATTTGAGGGCATTTGTGTTGGAAACATTTTCTCCACTGAAAAATGTTGCTAAGAGCTAGCATTAGAAGTTAGCTTCCCAGCTAAGCCACTTCATCTTAAAAAACATCTATTTCTGAATACTAATTTGATGAAAACCATTCTAACAATGTAAAATCACACTAAATAAAGGTTTTCTCCAAACATCTGGCTCTGCTATCTCACTAGAGTGTTTCTCATGCAATTACATAAGGTGATTCAGGCAGACATTTGAGTTGGAATACATTTTTCAACATTCTTGAAGGTTATATAAATCTCAGGAAATCTGTAGTTGACACATTTAATTATCTCCTTGCTATAGTTTACATTGACCAGGGCTGATGTCAGTCTTTCCTCACAGGCAAGTAGGAGCTTAGCAATGATTAGATATACAAATAGAATGTAAAATTTAATGTTGGATTTAGTATGCGTGAGCTTATGAAATATACTAAATTATTTGGTATGAAGAAAAGATAAGAGTGTTCTATAAGTTGTTCTACCTCCAAAGAAAGCCCCAGCCAGCAAATCCCATTTGTGTGTAATTAAATTATCCATCTGGTGTTATCATCATGCAAATGGACTGGACGACCAGGCTTTCTTTAGTGTAGTAAATTTCTTAATTAAACCAGAATTCAAATATTGTAGTACCCCCTTATCCACAGTAGATGCCTGAAACTGCAGATAGTACCGAATTGTTATAAATACCATGTTTTTTCCTATGATAAAGTTTAATTTATAAATTAGCCACAGTGAGAGATCAACAATTACTAATAAAATAGAACAATTATAATAATATGCTGTAACAAAAATTATGTGAATATACTCTCTCACTCTCAAAATACCTTATTGTATCATACTTACACTGCTGCTTCTTGTGATGATGTGAGATGATACAATACCTACATGATAAAATGCAGTTTGGCGAATGATATAGGCATTTTGACATAGCGTTAGGCTACTGTTAGGGTTACTTGAACGCAAACACTGTGATACCATGACAGTCAATCTGATAACTAAGATAGCTACTAACCAAGACAGCTACTAAATGACTAATAGGTGGGTAGCATATGTAGCATGGATATTCTGGACGAAGGGATGATTTATATAACAGGCCAGAGAGAGCAGGCTGGTGAGAGATCTTAACATACCACTCAGAACAGTGTGAAATTTAAAACTTATGAATTGTTTATTTCTGGAATTTTCCATTTAATATTTTTGTACCACAGTTGACTATGGGTAACTGAAACTAGGGAATGGGAAACTGGAGATGGGAGGACTATGGTAAACATAGTTAGTTACCTTTCTCTTTTCCTATTTCTTTTACTTCCTTCTTTCCTCTTGTCTTTTTTTTCTTCGTCACCCCCCCATCTCCTCTCTACTCTTTCCTTCTTTCCTTCCTCTCTCATTTCCCTCCTTCCTGCCCTCCTTCTATCTTTCTTTTTTCTCTTTTGTTCTTTCTTTTTAAATAAACTATTTGAATGAAGAGAGAGAACAAAATGATAATATCAGGAACTTAAATGTAAAAATCACTATGATAATATAATGTCCATGAAGTGCCCTAAGGTTAGTAGATTCTGGCAGAGCCTGTTTACTTGTGCTCTCTTCAATGCTGTTCCAGGAAAAGTAATTTTAAAATTAAAACTTGAGGGCCCATAGGGTACAGAATCACTAATGATTCTTTGATTCTCACAAGATATTTACATGATAGACCAGAATTTCATTACTTGAGCATTTTTTAAAACTAAATTTTTAGCTAAAATTCTCATCAGATCACATTTCATGCTGATCCTTAAAGAGAAACATACCTTCTTGGAAGAAGAAAGCCCACTGATTTGAGAAAAAAAATTCTTTTCTAGAGTCAAATGACATTCATACTATGATGAAGAAAAGTGCTTTACATCTACCTGATTTTTATTTTATATCTAATATTCCTGTCAAGTTATTGTCAAGAATATAATGGATTAAATTATCATTACAATTTGACTTGTGGGGAGAATTTATAGAGAAGAGTGACCCCAGGAGTTGGAAGTATGGCATTGGGTTGTAGGTGACAGCTAAGGAATGGGTGTTGAGAAGATACTAGATTAGATATGTCCTGTGAGGAGAGGCTTTTAGGCCTCAGAAGAGCTCATCACTAAAGCAAATTAATTGAGAACATTGTAGATTGTTAAATAACACTTTGTGGGGTGGGGGAGTCATTCACTTTAGGGGGCTACAAAAGAAGCCAGCCAGGGTATCTGGAAGGGAGTCAGAATGCTGATGATTGCCGAGTGGCTGAAATGAATCAGTGGTTTTCAGCACTTTTTCCTAGCCTCAATTTTCCTGCAATATATTCCTAATGATTAAGAGGACTACTATGGTGGCAATTCTTGACAGGATAGGGCAGGGATAGGGACCTTCAGGTGAATCTGAATCTTAGGAAAGTATCATATTGATTCAAATATGTCCTCATGTGGGGAGGGTGTACCTGTCATTAAAGCCTCATTTAAATCAGATGGACTATATCATCATTCTACTCAGAAAAAATAAAAAGGCACTTTAATTAAACTTAGAGGAGGGAAGCAGGCCTGTGTACAAATACCTGGTCACTAAACTATCTTTAAAGATTGTGTCATGTTGTTCATCAAAAAATGTTGTATGTGCATGTTTAGGTCCAGGGAGAAATTATTCTGCAAAATAGAGGGTGGGTTGGGTGCCATGTATGAGGCAATGTAGAGAATCATGATTGCTGTCAAGGAGAAAGCAAACTGGAGAGAACAGTTTTAACAGAGTGATTTTGAAGAGTTTACTGAGTTTACCCTACAAAATCTTTAGTAATTTTTTTTTGCTCACTAAAGATTTTGGTGCAAATGGGGAAAATGCTGGTGGAAGGTGACAAACATCTAATTTCTCTGGACCTGTTTTCTCATTTGTAATCATCCAGTGGAGATAACTAACCTTTAACCTCTCTCCAAAAAAAATTTTATTAATCTTTGGGATAATTCTTTGAGAATGTATATTCAACGGGAAAAAAAATGTTGCGATTATAAGACTTGAGCTGAAGGAAGTATGTTTGTATTTTACACAATTATAACTATACTATATAATGACATTGGCTTCTCTTTTCACTTTCCATATAAAATGCTTATGATAGTATCTCTATTTATATGTATCTCTGGCTCTATATATTTATCATTTATCTAATTGTCAATCTTTCAATTTTCTGTTTATCAATAATCTCTGATATTAGCTTTCTGGAAATTTATTTGTTGAAGTCCACCTCCTAGTTCTTATTTAATAACCTTTTAATGTCTTTAGTTCTCATGTAGTTTGGTCTGAAGACCACAATAATAAATATATTGACTTGTGCATGGTCTTCATAACCATCACTTAAAAATACTTTCTATAAATCTGAAAAGATCTTCCAAATTGTACCCACTTATTGCCCTGTTGTTGAATGTAAAGTTTGTAAATCTTCACTGTTTTAAATAACACTGTAATATACAACTTTATAATATAACTTTATCTTTTGGATTATTTCCTTGGGGAAGATTTATGAAGATAAAATTAATCACTATTAACATTTTAATGAATATTTACAATACATAGTGCGAAATTAAGAATGGCAAGAAATATATTCTTGTTTTTATTGAACTAAATAAAAGACATTGCTTATCTCTGCTCCAATTTTTCTTCAAATTCAAAAATTTCTTAGTGTATATTTTGTAGCTGAAGGAATCTTCATAGTTATATATTTAGTGATGAATAATGGTTTCGTTGTTCATTTTCTTTCTCTTGCTTTCCCCACCACCACCTAGAAGTGCATGGAATGTGAAGGTTTATTCCAAATTGAATACTCCAAATCTTTTTTGATTGATAAAGGTGTAAGAGAATGACATTTTCCTATTTAACTGAATAACCAAACTCTAATGGGATAATGGGTAACCCTAATAATGCTTGACTGGCAATCTGACTTGGTGAATGAATATCATCTGCAGATATAACTGATTTTCTTTATTAAGAAAAAAAGACTTGCAAAACTGACTCTTCTTGCTAATTGAGACCTCCTCCCTTGCCTCCAGTAAGTTCTCTTTCTGGGACCAAGATGTTAGCTTAGAGGAATGAAATCTCTTAATGCTAGAAGGAGCAAGCCAGAATGGCAGAGAAGATATGAGTCGGGTGATTGTAAGTTATGTTTTTCACATTTAAAGGAATCGATCAAAAAAATTTAATTTTATACTTGTCCTTTTTTTCTTTTATTGCATAAAAAGAGGAGTTACAATATTAAAATTATTGATTCTGAGGATTTAAATTTTTCTATTGGATGAAGTTTCCTCTAAGGAAAAAAAAACACCTTATTTTCCTAAACAAAGCAATATAAAATAAAACAACCCCCCAACTCAATTACTGTCCTTAAACAGAATACATTCATGTAGATACTAATTATATTCTTTGTAACAAGAAGTATCCATGTTGTAAATTTAGTCTCATTGCTATTTTAGAAGATATATTTTATAATCAGAAAAGTAATTGAAGCTGAATAGTAATATTCAGTAAAAAAGTAATTGAAGCTGAATGTTAATATCTAAAATTCATTTAAATTCTGTCATACATAAGCATTATAAGCAATATAAAATTAGTTGCATTAATGAAAACAGATTATAATTTCAAGAGTAATTTTTAAGATAATATTAAATGATAACGATAAAAGGAAATAGATGCTATATATCAATATATTAAAGTATAACGTATATTTGCAAAACAAATAGGATGTTTTAATAGTTCATTAAATTGTATTACAGAATACATGTATTGTGCTTTCGAAATGCAAGTAGTTGCTTCTTTAAGTTGTCTTTGATTACGTTCTTAAAAAAATAAGGTTGGCCTCACTCATAGAACTTGGATAAAGGTGGTATTTGATTTTTAGCCTGGGGAATGTGTGTGGGAACCCTGCCAAGTGTATTGCAAACTTAGCTTTAGGTTATATATGGAGAGAGCAGTAACTATTAGCAAGAAGTTATACTGCTTCCCAATCTGCCAGTGAGATTTTACATCCCGGACAAACATTTTCAGCTGTGTGCGTGCGTGTGTGTGCGTGTGTGTGTGTGTGTGTGTGTGTGTGTGTGTGTACAGAAGTATAATCTTTATTCATTTCATCTTTTAGTTGGAAATAATCACTTTGTTGCAAAAATCCCTATATGACTAATCATTTGGAAGATTAGTGTTGCCTTTTCTCTCAGTATTTATTCTCCATCTTATCATGGGTATAATTCCTTGAAAATTTCACATTTTTCAGAACAATTAGACTTATACTGTGCTGTACTATTATAGCAGCTATTGGCTACATATGGCAATTTATATTTAAATTTAAATAAATTACAATTACATAAAATTGAATATTCAGTTGCTTGGTCTCACTAGATAAGTGTTAAATGCTCAATAGCCACAAGTGGCTAGCAGCTACTAGATTGGACTGTGTAGGTCTGGAGCTGTGGGACATTTTCATCATGGCAGAGAGCTCTGTTAGACAGAGCTGAGCAAGACTAAATACTTTATAAAATATCCCCTTTCTAATTAGAATCCTATGCCTTGCTCGATTTATAGAGAACAAAGAGAAAATAAAATAGTAAGGAAATAAAATACTAGATAATAAATTAAAGTGAATGTTACTCTAAAAGCGTGGAATTACATTTGTTTAATGTGGCATATGTGAGTTTATATTAAAATGAAGATAACTTTTATTTGGATTGGAAGAGCAATCCCAAAATGAAATTTGGGGATCTTTGCAAGCTTAGCCAGGGGGCAGCATTTGTATAGGTGCATCTAACACTCTCATAGCTCACAATTTCAAGATGACCTCTAAATTGTTTGGCCAGTGCATTTTTTCTGTCATTTTAAAATCATAGCTTTTTTCTGCTTAATTTGTTCAGAAGCTATTGCAGAACCAAAAAGGAAAATACAGTTTTCTACTTGAATAATGATAGTATTTCACTTTCCCATACCTAATATTTTGGGATTAGATGTTAATTGGATCATAATTTCTAAATTACAAAGATATTTTTCTAATCTGGAACTTATCAAACTATGACCTATTAAGACTTTATCTAGACTGTCCCTTTTAAATTTTGGAGGGTATTCAGAAAAAAGAAAAAAAGAAAAAGAATGTAAGAATAATAGGTCATAATGTATCTTGAACATTACCTCACAGTGTGCTAAAATCAATATATATGAAAGATAAAATTAAAATATTTTGAATATTTTGGAAGAAAAAATAAAAGAATACCTGTGATGGTTGTGATAGGCAAATATTTCTAACCATAAATGGAAAAATTAGTAAATTGTAATTGTCAATATTAAAGATTCCTGTTCAAAACACCATTAAAAGAGTGGGAAGACAAGACATGGAATTGGAAAGGATATTTATAGTACATATAATGGATAAAGGATTTGCAACCAGAATATATAACTCCTACAAGTTAATAAGAAAAAAGCAGAAACCCCAATTGAAAAATGTGCAAAAATTGTAAACATGAATTTCAAAAAGAGAATGTCTAATACATATGAAAAAATGTTCACCTTTATTAGTCATCAGAGAAATGCAAATTAAAACTACAATGTGATCTTACGACACATCCATCAAAATGGCAATGATGAGAAACACTGAAAATACCAACATTCAGACTCTATGGTTGGAATGTAAATTTGATCAAACCTGTTAGAAAACTATCTGACATTAAAACTGAGTGTATGTATACCATATCTCCAGCATTTTCACTCCTTGGTTTATAGCCAACAGAAGTCTACACAAATGTGCATCAAAAGGTTTGCACCAAAGGATATGCATAAGAATGTTCATAGCAGCATTATTTGCAAGCACACCAAACTGGAAACAACCCAAGTGCTCATCAAGAGTAACATGGATTCATCTTGGTCTGTTTCTGCAGAGGAATACTATATAGTAGTGAGAATTAATGAACTACAAAATATGCAACAACATAAGGTACATCTCATAAATATAATAATAAGTAAAAGAAAGAAGACACATCAGGGTATATAATTTATGAGTCCATGTGTATAAAAGTCAAGAGTCATGTAAACTAATCTACTGTATTAGCTAAATCAGGATGGTGGTACTTTTAGAGGAATAGTGATTATAAGGGGAGTGGTTACATGGTGTGTTCCTTGTATATACTTACAATGAGTACTGTGTGGATGTAATTTTTCAATAAGTTAAATTAAACGAAATGTTTATGTTGAAAAAACAAATAACATCATAAATTTATGACTTTGGTACAGAGAAGATATGCACCTGGGCAAAGGCTTTTAACAGTTCTGTTGCTAAGTGCATCATAAAAGATGTAGATAGAAAGCGTAATTATTAATAACCATTTTTCTCTTGTGAGAAGATCTACAGAAAATAAGAACATCTCACCTAAGTCTACAGAAAAAAAGCTTCCTGAGGCCTCAGAAAATACTTAGAAAAACCAAATTGGTTTTACCCAGGATCCCTCAGCATGACTTTCATTTTCTGAGCCCTACCAGAGGATCACAGAAAGTCTAGTTGTCTCAATCCCAGAACGAGGCGCTCTGAAGTCACTGCAATCAGCAGCATGAGAAAGAGGAAAAAGACGATCTTGACTTACTTGAGGAGTGTTTTCTGTTTTCACATAATGACCTCAATGACCTCTGAAGAATTATGGCCTGAGAAACCCTGGTGCATACGGTTTACTCAAGATACATCAGTATCGATTCAGAGAACTCGGAGTGGTGGTACAAAATGTACTCAGATCACCATGGGCCTCTTTCCAGTGAAATGTCATGTTGCATGTGCCTGAGCATTTTGTACTTACACATGTACACACATACATACATTCAGTTTGCCCATTTATTCAACAGACGATTAATGGGAGGAGTCTACATAGTGCAAGTCATTTATAGTGAAAGCAAAATGGAACCTGATGCCGCTGCTGGAAATTAACTCTATTTTGAATTCTCTCGGGATAAATGTCAGACTACCAATATTCTTCTCTGGTGCCAAAAATCTGCAAGTGAAAAATTGTATCCTCAATTAAGTCCAGAAAACCAGACTAGAGCTCCCAGACAGCATTTCTAACAGTTTGTGTACTGTATGCCAAGACAAGTTAAGTTCATTACCTTCTAGGACATTTCTAAGTATTAACATACATGAGCGAAAACAAACACTGCTTAATATTCACTTAATATTCTCTGAAATTAGTTGAAAGACATTTAAAATAGAAAATCTTCCTCCTAAAAGATATTAGAAAAAGAAAAATCTTTTTAAAGGAAAATTTTATTTTGAGAAACTAAGTTGCAAAAGAGTTAATTGCTAAAAATACATGAAGAAAGTATTTGAAATAATTCCAAATGTAGGAACAGAGTATTTTTTATAATTTTGCCAAAAGAAAGATTATGTTATTGTTATTTGAAGGACTTGACTCATTAAAATCTGCGTATATAGGTGATGAATTTGTTGGGTGAGAATCTCCCAACTTTTGGAGAGAGAAATGTGACAGACAATTCTTTAAATTCATCTGTCAGTGAGTTAGGGGTCCATGAAGAAATTTAAACCTGGAAAACACATTTCATCTACGAATATTGAGAAAGAGGCCCATGAGGCCCACATGTAATCTACATTCACTGTAAACACTTGTACCTTTTATGCTCTGCTTATTCATGACTCTGGATTAACTAAGTACATAAGCTGCTGCTTTCAGCTATGGTTTTCCTGTTTTCTGCAGGTAAAGGTCACACTGACTCATACACAAAACCTTTTGTTTATATCTCAGAGGTAGCTGACCCCATTGCACCTGCTTTTGAATATCTAGCATGAGACAGGCTTGCAAATGAATATGGCTCTTTTAAGAAGTTGCTTATTTTAAAATGAAATTAGCATTTCTATAGGTGCCAAACCACTAGCAGAGAAGAATAGAGAACTCTGTGTAAGTGAAGATAGGTATATTACAGAATTGCGGCAATATCTGAATGTTCATCTTACCCTATGAATGTCCCTCTACAGGTTGCTGAATGAATGAATGAAGAAACAAGCAAAATAGTTTCCTTTGCCCCCTTATTACCTAGTTGCCAACATTTTATTTTGTCTACTGAGAACTATTTTATGACTCTGTCAAAAGGGAAATATGATCTAAGTATTTCTTTTTCACAACACTATCTGCCCTTCTCCAGTTATCAACCACATGTGTTACGTGGGCTAAAATTCTTAAAATCACAATGACTGATATTCAATCATTAGAGTTATCTTCTTTTAGATTAATCAGTGCTTAAACCTTTCAAAGGACATGTGAGGAGAAAAAGGGAAAACTTGGAGGACATTGAGGATTAACAGGGTTTGGGGAAAGTAACTGAATACAATACCAAAAGGTTAGATTTTGTTCTGTGAGAACTAATGAAAAACTATTGGAGGTTTGGAGCAGGGGGATACCATGGACAGATGTGGGTCTTAGAAAGAGAGTTCTAGTGGCCATGTGTAGAATTGATTAGGAGAGATTCTAGAGACAGGATGTTTAATTCAGAGGCCTTCCTAATAGTATAGGCAAAAGGATATGGTGACCCTTGTGGGGTCAGTGACTGGGAGAGAACATTGGGGGAGTTCTAGGGTATTGGTGAGATTCTGCTTCTTGATCTTGGTGTCAGATATTTCAAAAAAATGCATTGAGTTGTACCTTTTGTGTTTCTTTCTGTATATATGTTACAGTTCAAAAAAAAAGCATAAAAGCAAGATACTGATGACTGAAACAAGGCAGTGGGAGTGAATAGATGGGAGTACTTTCTAGAGACAGACACAAAGATTTGCACAATGACTGGAAGAGAATTAAAGAAAAGAGAAAAGATGACTTTGAGATATTTAGTCTTAGAAATGGAAGGTAGTTGTTCCATGAGTTAGGGATCTTAGGAGGAGGAACTTCTTTTTGGAGAGGAAGTGATGTGTTTACCATTAGATATCTGAGATGCCAATGAAGTATTTGGGTGGACTATATAATAAACAAATGTGAATACTATTTGGAGCTCAGGTGAGAGTTAAAAATAGGAGTTTTTTGGAGGTTATATAGACAGGAAAAAAAGAAAAAGGAAATCATTGAAACATGAAAAATACAGGAAATCCCTAAGAATTAGTCAAGGAAGAAGACAATTGAGTACTGAACCTTAGAAAACTATTTCAAAGTTTTGCCTTATGCCAGCCTAGTCTTATGACAGTAGCTATAAGACGTGTAAGATACATAGTTTTGTTTTAATTTAATGTGGTAATATTTTGTCTATTTTATGTATTTTCCAAATTTTCTTCAATGTAAAAGTTTATTTTTATAATTATGTAAGAAAATAATACAATGAAATAAACATATTCTATGCAGAATGACAGAAGACTGAAGGTAGCCGAGTTGTTTAGATAGTATCTGAAAACACAAGTATTACTCTGGTTTTATGATTGCATATTTTTTGTTTATAGAAATACATATTTTTAAACATTTGTTTAAAAAATTTTCTTCAAAAATATCCAACCAAATGAGGTTAGTGCTCTTTGGACATGACAGTTTAACATCACCATATTTACCTTCTTCATGTTCATTTTATCAATTTGCATACTTTTGCATCCTCAGTGTATATTTTATAACAAGTGCAAATACTAAGAAAGTATTATTATAGTAAAATAATTTAAATGGAAAGTAAGTTTTATTTAAAAATTAGATGTTAGGCTTTTATTTTTGGATTTAATCTTATTCTAAATGATTTAATCAGTTAATCAATTGAAAGAGGACTTATAGAAGATTAATAGAAAAGTCATGAAGAGAAAATATATTCTTAAAATAAATTCTAAATAATCGTAAATTGTTCTAAAAGGTTTCCTCTATCAATACTAATTTTCTGGAAATCATTACTATGTATAATATACATAAGTCTTCTCTGTGGACACTATAAATTTAATCTTCCAGTCATGATTTCTTTTAGACTGAAGTATGTGCTGTGCTAACTCCATTTAAAACTATGTGACACATACTGACAAGAGTTTCTTGTAGCTGTCACATGCTAAAGACCAATGACAACCACCTACCATGACACCTGAGACATTAAATCTGCCATCCCCATCTAAATAACCCAGGTAGGAGGGCTAGTTCTCTGTAGCAATTCAGTCCTAGGGAAGAATCGTTCATTTGATTTTGTATGCGTGTGGTGTGGAGAATATTTTCTTTGAGAGTTCAAGGTAAGTTGTGAGATTTGTGATAAAATATTTGTTTGGATTATAGGTTCCTAGAGATCAAGATTTCTTTTATATTTCTCAATGCCACCCAACACAACATTCTGTATGTTCCATGAAAGACAAGCACATTGCTTATTATAAAAAAGAAAGGTGGTTGAAATTTTCATTATTTATTTAAGGAAAATAAATCCTTATAGCTTTAATTTCCCTAAGTATGTATGTTTTACCTTTGAAACTAGGGAACTAAAGGATTTTATCAGATATACCAAGAAATATTAATAATCCATCTAGTATCAATATTATGATGACTATAAAAGACAAGATGTTCCTCTTCATTAAGTAAAATAATTTTTGTATTCTTAGAAAGATGATAACATACATTTTGTATGGTCTTCCCTTTCAATACCTAATACTTTCAATACCTAATATGCTTAAATATATCACGAATGTAAAATTTCCAGTGCAGAATTCTCACATATGACAAGAATATCATAATTTCACTCATCATCCATTCTCAATCTTGTCTCTATTTTTCTAAAATTCTTCAGTACAATGAACCCATTCATTACCACCTCCCTTTGTTTCTACAGCAATTGAAGGACTCTCCTCCAGGCGATGATGATTCAAGATGTTGGAGGGAACAAGGCCAGGATTGTCACTAGCCTTGCCTTTCAAAATGTTCCAATCACATATTAATCCTTTTCCAAATAGATGCCGGACAAATCCATTTTGACCCAGAACCAGAACAATGAAGCCAAATCTAGAATCATCCATTTTGGCTAATGTTGCATCACTGGCAAATACATTTTTCAAAATTTCATTTTGTAAGGAATTAAACCCAATTCCTTTCCACCTGGGGAAAAGCCAGTAACGAAAGCTGATGATTATAAAAGTGAGACCAAAGAGCCACAGGACATATTTATTTTGGAAAGAAAGTTAAAAAAGACTAAGAAGTTAAGCCATAAAACATTTTACACCGGTTTAGATTAAACCAACAGTTTAAGAGATAAATATTTTGCATTTTTTATGCACATCTCCTAGACTAAAATAGCTGTTGTGCTGAGAAAGCCTAAGATTACTGTAGAAAATCCTTCATAAATGATTCCTGAGGTATATGCAAAATGGGAAGCAGTGTCATTATATAGGTGTTTTAACGGGTATTTTTCAAAGAAAACTAATTCTCAAAACAATATATGTAGCTCAAGAGGACCTTCCAGAGTGGAGTTAAGGAATTAAATACCGTGACCTTGCTTTACTCTCTTTCTCTCTCTGATCTTCTGTTGAGAGGCTCCACCTTGGTTGAACTGAAATCTAGCTGAAAGCCAGAAAGCACCATGGGGTGGGGGTGTAATGAGGGAATGGGGAATGAGGGTATGTTGATGTTATTCACTGTAGGTCAGTCTCTAAGGTAGTGAGCGGGTGGAGAAAGTTGGAGACTGGACCTTGAGGGGCAAATTAAAGAGACCTGGGCCACGCCACTAGCCAATGACCATATAAAACCAAAAGATCCTGCTTGCCTTCCTCAGGGATCTACTTCTCGCCTCAAAAGTTAAGAATTTTTTCTTTTTTCCTTTGTGCCTTAATTAAATTTACTATTTCTTCTTATTTTATCGTGGGTTTAGTTATAAAATAAACCTTTATGAATTTGAAAATATTAATGATTTCTCTTTGGTCTCTTTTTTATTGCTTGAGCTTAAGTTACCCCCAAAGCAACTCTTATCTTTCTCTCTAACTACCCTTTGAAATCTCTTTAAAAAAAAAAAAATCCTTCATCTTTAAGAATATTGTTTGGTATTGCCACAACTTTAATTGTTCCTGTGTTTGCACACACATGTGTTTATGTGTGTGCATGAGTGTATGTGTGTGTGCATGTATTGTTAAAATTCTAACACATGTCCACAATACATGTAAATGTTTTTGCAAAAAGGTTTTTCTTATCAAGGCCATTTTGAATTGTCATTCGAGTATTAACAGTTTGACCTAGTTTAGTAACACCTGTACATTTGAGAGCATATTCCTCATTCATTCTCTGGATTATCAAATAGACACATTGCGAAAAGTTAGCCTCAGGAGTGACTTTTCTGAGCCTTTAGGTGATATGTCTAACACTTTCTTAGCTATGATCTTGAAACTAGACATTTACTATACAAGATTAGAATAGTCAAGGTTATCTCAGCCTATTTGGAGACAAAAATGTCTCTAGGGCTAAGACAAAAGTATGTTTTTTGAGATAACACTTATCATTTCTCATTATTTACTTTTTCTTGGCTACCTACTTTGTGACTGCATTAGAGTGAAAAGAAGAGTTTTGATATGATTTTCTCCCTGCAATGCTATAATGGTGTTTAACAGAATTCTAAGGATGGACCCAGTCCTAGACAATGTATTTATCAACACTTTGGTTAAAGTACAGATATGACTCTTATCGGTTCTCACATGACTCAAAAGTTGTGTAATGGACACTTTAAGTGCCAGTCGGATCCCTTTTACCACCTCTGCCTCCCAGCCTTTCTGTGTGTTGCTGCTAACTGCTTGCACCTGTGATCTTCAGAGGCTTGCTTTTGGACACTGGAAACTTCTTGCCCCTAAGGAAAGCCAGAAGGCAGGGGAGTTTAGTGGAATATGTTCATTATATAACTCAAACATGCATGCATAAGTCAATGTGATATTTGCTGTGTAAGTAGTGAAGAGTCTAGATCAGGGTGCCCAGTAGTCTCATATTTAATATTTATGACAAACAAGGTTTAGTTCAGGAAACAAAAAACATGTTATACATTTTAAGCAGAAAATGATTTAAAAACTGAATTATAATGTTAATCGTTGGAAGCGCTGGAAAGCAGATGCTAAGCTGGTTACCCTGAAATCACTCGCAGAATAACACAAGATTCACCTGCTGTGGGAGCAATGATGGAGAATCAGAAAGTTGCCATTGAGAAGAGTGTGTTCACAAACATGCTACTACAATCTTAGGATCAGGAAGGAACAATTGCTGCAACTGACTGAACACTGTATGTGGAACACAACTGCTTCAGTGGCAAATGTCTCTCAACACCCATGAAATTTGGTGATTGGATTCTGGAATCTCTACAAACATTTCTGGCAGCAGAAAAGAGCCAAAAGCAGTACGAATATAAGATGGCCTTTACCTCGTTTGTACATTCCAAATATCTCATGATTGCTTCTAATTAATTCCAAACTTCTAGCTGTAAGAAAGTCTGAGAAGTGGAGTTTTAAGCCTCCAGTCACTGGAGTACTAGACAACATACTTAAAGGAGGTGGGAATAATTGCTGAGTGCTTATCTGGCCCATTATGTTACATAACTCCAAGCAACTGGTGGCCTGGCACCGCTAATTGACTATATTGCTCACAATACCAATTAAAGATCATCTAGAATCAAATGTTCAGTTTCGAGTGTCACATTTTAAAATGCATATTAAAAAATAGTGTGTGTTCATGGGTAGCTAATAAAATGGTAAGAGGTTTCAAAACCACATCGAAAGAAGAAAAGAATGGAAATTGGGATTAAAATAGCAATCTATAAACATCTGAGGAAGAAAGTATAGACTTATTATGAGTATTATGAGTTTCAGTATATGGCAAAAGTATAAGGACAGGTTAACAAAGGAGCAAGTTTCAAATTGGTTTTCCATTGAAATTTCACCTAATATTCCTTTCAAATCTAAGATTCTGTGATTCTTCTAGATATTTGCAGATATATCTAACATCCTTCAGTACTTTTTGGATGGTTCAAAGTAAAGTATGATTTTAACATCCCCTTCGTTTTCATTATTTTTTAACATTAATTCTACTATCTTTTTTAAAAAGAGATATGTAATATTTTCACCTCTTTTAGTCTGTTTTTTATTTTATTTAAACATTTAGTTTTGCTTGTATATACTTACAAAATGGATTTATATACTACAAAATTTCAAGAGAGATATGCTCTATAATTAAAAAAATACTCATTAACATTTTAGTGTTATTTAAAAAAGTTACTTGTTAAGAAATAAATATTCCAGGCAAATTTGGGAGAAAAAAAAAAGAAGCGAGGGCATAGATTTGTAGTTTGGGCAATTGAGAATTAAAATGAATTCAAACAGGAAAAAATTCAAAGTATATTGATAATTTGAAAAATAATAATCCAAAACTCAAGTGTTTTATGGGCAGAAGAAACCTAGACTACTGAATTGCCAAAAGAGACATAGATGAAACCAGAGGGCAAATGATTTTGCCATATGTGGTGTCATTAAATTGAGACTGATGTAACGTTGGCCTGTTAAAGATGGATACTCATGTACCAGGGTGGAGATGGTTTTACAGTTTCAGCAGTGCAGTAGTCATCTTTGAACAACTGAATTCTAGAAATAAATGACAGAGAAGTGTGAAGATTTAAGGAAACTACTAGGTAAAAATAATGAAGAGACCTGAATATGGATATACAGGAATGATAGAGAAATCATATGCTAAGTCTATGATATTTTAATATTTTAAAGGATATATACAAATATCATAAATAAAATATCTAAAGTTAAAATTCATTTTGTGTAATTAATTAGTCTGGGAAACTGAGGTAGAATATATTTCAAAGAACATTTTTATATAAAAACTCTTGGGTTGGTCAATAACTGAAAAATAATTCCCATCCTGTAAGGGAGAAATAGGAAAAGAAATATTTATTCCAAGTTAGTAATTGCCTAAATCAACAATACATTACAAATTTCATACTTCCTGATTTTACATTATTTGCTAATGGAAGAAAACAATATGAATATTGACAGTATATATACAAAACAAAACAAAATTTAAATCATAACAATTAGCACATAGACAAAGGTGATATTTAAATATAGCAGCTCTATTTTGGTTATCTATGTAATATAAATAAAAGAAATCATGTTTTTCTTGAAAAATCAAGGGTACTTTTCACAGTATACTTTATTTCTATTTCCTTAATTGATAGTGTTCATCCACCACACCATAAATTGTGCAGTGAGTGGTTTTGCTAAGTTGCAACATTTTCCTATGTTGAGCTGAGCCTGCTTTCAACTATTGTGTGATCCTAAAAGTAATTAACTTAATTACTTACCCTAAGGCTGTGTCTATTCTTGATGGCAAAACATTAGAAAAACAGTGACTGTTTTTATCAGTCAATTGATTTGTTTTCCTATTCAACAGTGCTCAAGTACACAACACTGTTGGGCACAGGTGGAAAAAGAAAGATTTGCAGGTCTCCATTAGGCCTGAGGTTATCAGCCAGTTTCTTTGACTTTGGAATATGAAATTTCCCTTTGGAGAAACCAGAGGAGACCTGCCCTCAGTGATGTTGGCTAGTGCACCATAACCATTGGAATATGAACCCATGAACCCATTACTTACTATGTGCCAGGCATTGTATTTGTATATTCTGCACATGTATCATCAATTTTCTCGGCTTTCTTAGGTACATAATATTATTATATCGTCTCCATTATACAGTTAATGAACTTGAGATGCAGAGAGGTTAAGCAACTTGCACTAGACACAGTATTCAAATCCAGGCTCTTAACCATCAATTAAACTCTACTGCCTCTATTATTTGACACAAGGGGGAGATCAAATAGCATAATTACTTTATTATTCTAAACAGAAAATTTTGCTTACATTTACAATGGAAAAAGAAATTAATGTTAAGCTACCCCCACCCCCAAACCCCAGCTTTGCTTGTCTCTTCTGGACCTTGCTGCTTAACAGCTTATATATTCTTTCAGTTTTCAACTGATATGATCTAGAGTTTTTCACCAATAAATTGATATGAGGAAGCATAAGATGAATTAGAGTTAGTGACTCTTCCTCTTTATTTGAGATGTTACTAGAGCAGAAAATAATAGGGAACCCATAATTTTCCTTCTGTGAGAACCATACTTGTCATTTAGCTTTGTTAAGAGTTTATCTGGTATGTTTAATAGAAGGAATAGTTTGACAATCAAAAACCTTCTTTGGTGAATTAACTAGGTCCTTGAGCCAGATTTCGGTTTCATTGATTTGACTACTTTATTGAAAATTTAAAAAAATATATTTTTAATGACATGTAGGTTCAACTGGCATGAGAGAATTCCATTTGTAATAATAGCAAATCTTAGAGTTTTTTATTTTTCCAAGTAGTGCTAGGAGAGGTACTATGGCAAGAAGTAAGTTCATTTTAATGTTTAACTTTTGCACTTGTAGACATTGAAAAGGGACAGTATTTTTATATATTGGATTAAAAATGATTTTATATTAAGTCCTGAAGTTTTAAAATACCTGTCATATATTCATAAACCATGAGGGAAATTAAATTAATTGTTCACCATAATCTTGCTGGAATTTATTACATCAGTGTTTTCTACAATGTTGAATTTGAAGTTTCCAATTATTTAAGCTCCTTAGCAAGAGAAATAGTGGCTGTTAAAAACTTTTTTTCTGTCAGAAATTTTGTGTATTCCTGTTTCTAGCATGTTCTTTGAAAAATTAAGTAATAGTGGATGAGGCAAGTGATTTGTAATGTCATATATGTTCCATTTGGAACAGTAGTTCTTAACTCTGGAAGCATACTGGAATCTCCCAGAGATATTTTAAAACATAAGAATTCTTGGGCTTAACCTCAAGAAATTCTGATTTAATTGATTTGGAATAGATCTCTAGTATCAGAATTTTTTTCAAGAGCTCCTCAGGTGAAGATTGGAAGTAATGATTTAGAGTTATTATTCAGTTCACAAGACTTTGAGATGTCTGTTCTCAAATAAACATTTTTCAAAAGGAA
>NW_011888883.1:3294118-3320189 GCF_000151845.1 Pteropus vampyrus
ACACAACTGCTTCAGTGGCAAATGTCTCTCAACACCCATGAAATTTGGTGATTGGATTCTGGAATCTCTACAAACATTTCTGGCAGCAGAAAAGAGCCAAAAGCAGTACGAATATAAGATGGCCTTTACCTCGTTTGTACATTCCAAATATCTCATGATTGCTTCTAATTAATTCCAAACTTCTAGCTGTAAGAAAGTCTGAGAAGTGGAGTTTTAAGCCTCCAGTCACTGGAGTACTAGACAACATACTTAAAGGAGGTGGGAATAATTGCTGAGTGCTTATCTGGCCCATTATGTTACATAACTCCAAGCAACTGGTGGCCTGGCACTGCTAATTGACTATATTGCTCACAATACCAATTAAAGATCATCTAGAATCAAATGTTCAGTTTCGAGTGTCACATTTTAAAATGCATATTAAAAAATAGTGTGTGTTCATGGGTAGCTAATAAAATGGTAAGAGGTTTCAAAACCACATCGAAAGAAGAAAAGAATGGAAATTGGGATTAAAATAGCAATCTATAAACATCTGAGGAAGAAAGTATAGACTTATTATGAGTATTATGAGTTTCAGTATATGGCAAAAGTATAAGGACAGGTTAACAAAGGAGCAAGTTTCAAATTGGGTTTTCCATTGAAATTTCACCTAATATTCCTTTCAAATCTAAGATTCTGTGATTCTTCTAGATATTTGCAGATATATCTAACATCCTTCAGTACTTTTTGGATGGTTCAAAGTAAAGTATGATTTTAACATCCCCTTCGTTTTCATTATTTTTTAACATTAATTCTACTATCTTTTTTAAAAAGAGATATGTAATATTTTCACCTCTTTTAGTCTGTTTTTTATTTTATTTAAACATTTAGTTTTGCTTGTATATACTTACAAAATGGATTTATATACTACAAAATTTCAAGAGAGATATGCTCTATAATTAAAAAAATACTCATTAACATTTTAGTGTTATTTAAAAAAATTACTTGTTAAGAAATAAATATTCCAGGCAAATTTGGGAGAAAAAAAAAAGAAGCGAGGGCATAGATTTGTAGTTTGGGCAATTGAGAATTAAAATGAATTCAAACAGGAAAAAATTCAAAGTATATTGATAATTTGAAAAATAATAATCCAAAACTCAAGTGTTTTATGGGCAGAAGAAACCTAGACTACTGAATTGCCAAAAGAGACATAGATGAAACCAGAGGGCAAATGATTTTGCCATATGTGGTGTCATTAAATTGAGACTGATGTAACGTTGGCCTGTTAAAGATGGATACTCATGTACCAGGGTGGAGATGGTTTTACAGTTTCAGCAGTGCAGTAGTCATCTTTGAACAACTGAATTCTAGAAATAAATGACAGAGAAGTGTGAAGATTTAAGGAAACTACTAGGTAAAAATAATGAAGAGACCTGAATATGGATATACAGGAATGATAGAGAAATCATATGCTAAGTCTATGATATTTTAATATTTTAAAGGATATATACAAATATCATAAATAAAATATCTAAAGTTAAAATTCATTTTGTGTAATTAATTAGTCTGGGAAACTGAGGTAGAATATATTTCAAAGAACATTTTTATATAAAAACTCTTGGGTTGGTCAATAACTGAAAAATAATTCCCATCCTGTAAGGGAGAAATAGGAAAAGAAATATTTATTCCAAGTTAGTAATTGCCTAAATCAACAATACATTACAAATTTCATACTTCCTGATTTTACATTATTTGCTAATGGAAGAAAACAATATGAATATTGACAGTATATATACAAAACAAAACAAAATTTAAATCATAACAATTAGCACATAGACAAAGGTGATATTTAAATATAGCAGCTCTATTTTGGTTATCTATGTAATATAAATAAAAGAAATCATGTTTTTCTTGAAAAATCAAGGGTACTTTTCACAGTATACTTTATTTCTATTTCCTTAATTGATAGTGTTCATCCACCACACCATAAATTGTGCAGTGAGTGGTTTTGCTAAGTTGCAACATTTTCCTATGTTGAGCTGAGCCTGCTTTCAACTATTGTGTGATCCTAAAAGTAATTAACTTAATTACTTACCCTAAGGCTGTGTCTATTCTTGATGGCAAAACATTAGAAAAACAGTGACTGTTTTTATCAGTCAATTGATTTGTTTTCCTATTCAACAGTGCTCAAGTACACAACACTGTTGGGCACAGGTGGAAAAAGAAAGATTTGCAGGTCTCCATTAGGCCTGAGGTTATCAGCCAGTTTCTTTGACTTTGGAATATGAAATTTCCCTTTGGAGAAACCAGAGGAGACCTGCCCTCAGTGATGTTGGCTAGTGCACCATAACCATTGGAATATGAACCCATGAACCCATTACTTACTATGTGCCAGGCATTGTATTTGTATATTCTGCACATGTATCATCAATTTTCTCGGCTTTCTTAGGTACATAATATTATTATATCGTCTCCATTATACAGTTAATGAACTTGAGATGCAGAGAGGTTAAGCAACTTGCACTAGACACAGTATTCAAATCCAGGCTCTTAACCATCAATTAAACTCTACTGCCTCTATTATTTGACACAAGGGGGAGATCAAATAGCATAATTACTTTATTATTCTAAACAGAAAATTTTGCTTACATTTACAATGGAAAAAGAAATTAATGTTAAGCTACCCCCACCCCCAAACCCCAGCTTTGCTTGTCTCTTCTGGACCTTGCTGCTTAACAGCTTATATATTCTTTCAGTTTTCAACTGATATGATCTAGAGTTTTTCACCAATAAATTGATATGAGGAAGCATAAGATGAATTAGAGTTAGTGACTCTTCCTCTTTATTTGAGATGTTACTAGAGCAGAAAATAATAGGGAACCCATAATTTTCCTTCTGTGAGAACCATACTTGTCATTTAGCTTTGTTAAGAGTTTATCTGGTATGTTTAATAGAAGGAATAGTTTGACAATCAAAAACCTTCTTTGGTGAATTAACTAGGTCCTTGAGCCAGACTTCGGTTTCATTGATTTGACTACTTTATTGAAAATTTAAAAAAATATATTTTTAATGACATGTAGGTTCAACTGGCATGAGAGAATTCCATTTGTAATAATAGCAAATCTTAGAGTTTTTTATTTTTCCAAGTAGTGCTAGGAGAGGTACTATGGCAAGAAGTAAGTTCATTTTAATGTTTAACTTTTGCACTTGTAGACATTGAAAAGGGACAGTATTTTTATATATTGGATTAAAAATGATTTTATATTAAGTCCTGAAGTTTTAAAATACCTGTCATATATTCATAAACCATGAGGGAAATTAAATTAATTGTTCACCATAATCTTGCTGGAATTTATTACATCAGTGTTTTCTACAATGTTGAATTTGAAGTTTCCAATTATTTAAGCTCCTTAGCAAGAGAAATAGTGGCTGTTAAAAACTTTTTTTCTGTCAGAAATTTTGTGTATTCCTGTTTCTAGCATGTTCTTTGAAAAATTAAGTAATAGTGGATGAGGCAAGTGATTTGTAATGTCATATATGTTCCATTTGGAACAGTAGTTCTTAACTCTGGAAGCATACTGGAATCTCCCAGAGATATTTTAAAACATAAGAATTCTTGGGCTTAACCTCAAGAAATTCTGATT
This sequence comes from Pteropus vampyrus, assembly GCF_000151845.1. NCBI lineage: Eukaryota > Metazoa > Chordata > Mammalia > Chiroptera > Pteropodidae > Pteropus > Pteropus vampyrus. The sequence goes on from NW_011888883.1 coordinate 3,297,739, forward strand.
TAATTGATTTGGAATAGATCTCTAGTATCAGAATTTTTTCAAGAGCTCCTCAGGTGAAGATTGGAAGTAATGATTTAGAGTTATTATTCAGTTCACAAGACTTTGAGATGTCTGTTCTCAAATAAACATTTTTCAAAAGGAAGATGACTTCTCTGAACTTTTAATAAGTTATTATTATAAATTTGTAACCAATTACTGACTTTAGTTTTTCTTCCTACAAAAGAATTTTCCAACTAAGATCCAACTAATAAGATCAAAAGGAAAAAGCATATTGGAAATTTATTCATATAATTAATTTAATTCTTTAAGTGTAGCGTAACTCAACTGAGGAGAGGATACATAAGAACCAAAAGGCATTATTTTGGCCTTCAAATTGTATTAAATATACAATTTAGTGAGGAGCTAAGAGAAAAGGCTAAGGTAGATCATCTGAGGAAGGAAAGAAGGGAGATAGAATGACATGATATTCTTATGATTAAGAATGTTCCACCTCAGTATTTTATTCTTTTTGTTGCAATTGCAAAAGAACTTTTTTTTCAATTTTTTTTCCTGAAATTTTATTGTTAGCATATAGGAATGCAATGAATTTAACTTAGCAAAGCATGTGAAGCATCTGAAAACTACAAGGCATTATTAAAAGTAATTGAAGAAGACACAAAGAAATGGAAAGATGTTCTATGTTCATGTATTGGAAGAATCAACATAGTTAAAATGGCCATATTACCCAAAGCAATATACAGATTTAATGCAATCTCCATCAAAATTACAATGTTATTTTTTAAATAAGTAGAACAAAAATCATCAGATTTGCATGGAATCACAAAAGACCCTGAATAGCCAAAGCAATCCTGAGGAAAAAAGAGCAGGGCTGAGATATCACATTGCCTGTCTTCAAATTATACTACAAAGGGACAATAATTAAAACAGCATGGTATTAGCAGAAAAACAGACACAGACCAATAGATCAGAATCGAGAGCCTAGAAATAAACCCACATATATATGAGCAAATAATTTTTGACAAAGGAGCCAAAAATATACAATGGAGGGAAAAAAAGCCTCTTCAATGAGTGGTGCTGGGGAAATTGGAAAGTCACATGCAAAAGAATGAAACTAGACTGCTATCTGTCACCATACATCAAAATTAACTCAAAATGGGTCAAAGACCTGAATATAAGACATGAACCAAAAAATTCCATAGAAGAAAACATAGGTACTAAACTCATGGACCTTTGATTTAGAGAGGATTTTATGAATTTGTCCTCAAAGGCAAGAGAAGTAAAAGCAAAAATAAATAAATGGGACTATATCAAATTAAAAAGCTTTTGCACAGCAAAAGAAACCATTAACAAAACAAAGAGGCAACCAGCCAAATGGGAGAATATATTTTCAAACAATGCCTTTGATAAGGGGCTATCCAAAATATATAACCCATACAACTCAACAACAACAATAAAAAAAACAAACAATCCAATTAAAAAACGGGCAGAGGCCCTGAATCGACACTTCTCCCAAGAAGACATACAAATGGCCAATAGATATATGAAAAGATTCTCAACTTTGCTAGCTATTAGGGGAGAGCAAATCAAAACCATAATGAGATACCACCTCACACCTCTTAGAATGGCTATCATCAACAAGACAAGTAATAACAAGTGTTGGAGAGGATGTTGAGAAAAATGAACCCTCATACACTGCTGGTGGGAATGTAAACTGGTATAGCCACTATGGAAAACAGTATGGAAGTTCCTCAAAAAAAAATTAAGAATAGAATTACCATATAACCCAGCAATCTCTCTTCTAGGCATCTTCACAGAAAAATTTGAAAACATTTATTCTTAAAGATATATGCACCCCATTGTTCATAGCAGCATTATTCACGGTGGCCAAGACATGGAAACAACCAAAGTGCCCTTCGATAGAAGATTAGATATAAAAAATGTGGTCCATATATACAATGGAATATTACTCAGCCATAAGAAAAGATGAAATGCTGCCATTTGCAACAACATGGCTGGATCTTGAGATCATCATGCTAAGCAAAATAAGTCGGCAAAAGCTGAGAACCCTATGATTTCACTTATGTGGGATATAAAACTGAAAGCAACAAACAAACAAGACAAACAAACAAAAACTCATAAACACAGACAACAGTTTAGTGTTTACCAGAGGGAAAAGCGGGAGAGGGAAGCAGATAAGCAAAAAGGGAGTCAAATATATGGTGATGGAAGGAGACAACTTTGAGTGTGAACACACAATGCAATGTACAGATGATATATTATCAAATTGTATACTTGAATCCTATATAATTTCATTAACCAATATTGCCCTGATAAAATTAATAAGAAGAAAAGAATATTTCACCTTACCTGCTCTTAATTATTTCCTAGTCTGAATCATTTGCTTGCTTTCTTTTGCTTCCTATTTCTCTTCGCCATTCCTTATCACTCTCTGAATCATGAAAAGAATGTTTTATTGTCAACCTAGATTTTTAGAGATGATGGCCAAAAAATTTAAATCAGAGCAGTTAGATGAAAGGATCCAACTTCTCCGGAATATTATTTCATTTAGACGTTGAAGTCCTTCATACTTGTATCATAACTATGTACTCACCAAGTCCTCTTTCATTTTGTCTTCTGTTAATCCCCTCTAGCCAAAGACAACCAAGATACCTGTGGTTAAACAAGTTGGGTTTATTGTTCATTACAGTGAGAGAGAATATGGGACACTTGAAGTCTCTCACTATAGTGGATTGAGTGGTGGCCTCCAAAATGTTATGCCCACATCCTAATTCCCAGAATCTCTGAATATTACCTTATTTGGAAAAAGTCTTTGCAGATATAATTAAGTTAAGGACCTTGAGATGAGGAGATCATTCTGGATTATCTGGATGGGCCCTAAAACCCATGACGAATGTTCTTATGTAAGACGAACAGAGGGAGGAGGTGATGTGACCATGAAGACAGAGAGTGGCATGATGCGGCCATAAGGCCACAAGCTAAGGAAAGCAGACAGCTATCAAAAGGAATGGATATTCCCCTAGAGCCTCTAGAAAGAGTCATCCCTGCTGACACCTTGATTTCAGACTTCTGACCTCCAGAACTTTGAGAGAATTAATTGTTATTGTTTTATGCTATTCTGTTTGTGGTAATTTGCTAGGCAGCCACAGGATGCTAATATACTCAGTGAAAAGGTATTAGAAAAAAGCTACTATAGGATTTGGGCTTTGGCTGGGGGTTTGGGGAAGAGACTAAGGAAGCAGGTCTAGATTAGACACTGTCAGAAAGCAGGGATAATTGTATGATCGGGTAGCCCAATAAATCTCACCCATAGAAAGGGAAAACTGGGACAAGGATAAAGTAATTTGGAAAAAAGTAGCAGTCACTCAATCTGACCAGGAAAAGAAGTATTTGGTATTTTGTAGGTGCTACAACGTACTTGTTTTTGTCTTTGCTTAGATAAAATGAAGTAGCCTTGTTTTTTCTCATTTTATTATGGTCTCAGAGTAACCTTGTATGAGGTTCTTATTTTGTGAGTTTGCTTATGTCCAATAGGAAAATAACATGGCCTAGCTGTGAGTTCAAGGCTAACTTTCTAATGTCAATTGTTGTTCTGTTATTCTATCTTGATTTCTTCAATAATTGTATGCACCTGAGCTCCTTCTACCTCTACGTACTGGAAGAGCCAACTGGCCCATGGTTGGGAAGCAAGTTCACGCAGAACTGAGCTCTGGCATTTCATGAAAGCCCTTTAGCATTGGGTTTATATTTCTTTCCTCTTTGAAAGGGAGAGCAATCGTGTTTTATAAAATAACATTTTATTGTTTAAATTGAGCCCTGATATTTTCTTAAAGCCCCTTCTCATTGAGTTTATTTTGTTTTCCTAGGAATAAGTCCTTATTTGAGATTTTGGTTTTCCGATCAGATTTGTATCATACTTTAGTAAAGTTGTGTTTTAGCACCTATTATCTGCTTTTCTGATGCCTTGTTTTGTCTGCCTGCCTGTCTCGAATGATATTTGTCTGTTAGAGTAGAATATAGGGAGAGGATGTGCCTGTAAATCTGTTCTCAAGCCAGCTTGGGGGTTATAAGTTCAGATTTCTTTTCAGCATCCTTTGAACAAACTATGTCCCACATCACTATTTCAAAACTTTATAAGGACTTCTTCCTCAATCTTGCTTTTGTGTCCCTGAGAATTGCTTTTGTTTTCGTTTCATCTGCTCAGAATCAGTTTCTCTCTGGTTCCTGATGGGCAACAATTGACAAAACTCCAGTCTCAAGCACCAGTCTCACAGACATGCAGTTCTCATGGGGTCTTTTCAATCTAAAACTGTGCCTCTTCCAGGCCAAACATCTGCTTCCTTTATGTTTTCTCACTATAATGGTAACTCTTGTGCATGCTTTTCTCTCACAGTTTCACCAAGGACAATTTGGAATTACAGTGCTCAATCTGAGAGTCTTTTGATATGGACAAAATTATTTATTTGAAAGGCAGCTTAGACAAAAAAGAAATAAACTTCTGACTATCCAATAGTCTACATCTTTAATTGGTATGAGAAGGCTTCTAAACATAATTTGGACTAAAAAAAAAAATTGCCTTCTAAGTGATTCTTTAGCAAAAGCTGTTGTAAAATATGAGAAACAGCCTGAACTTCTCTTGTTCAGGCCTGCTTCCACATCTGGACGTGTACTGTTGCTTTGCTTTCCCTTCGAATAAAGCTTTTTTTTCTGTTATAAAATATATATATATATGTGTGTGTACATATATATGTATGTATGTGTATATATGTGTGTATATATGTGAGAAATATAACTTTTCTTGAGGAACCATTCCAATGCTTCCTTTTTATAACTCACTCTTCCCCTTTTCCCCTTGTATCCTTTGCCTTAACTCTCAGAATCTTGTTATAATTTTCAGAGTTGACCAAAAATTTCAGGTCAGAACCATTGGATGAATGGATTGAACTTTTCTGGAATATTTTCCCACTTGGACACTGGGGTTTGATTTGATTTTTTTCTATGTGGGAGAACAGAAAAGCTACATTCTACAGCTTCTTGGGTAGTTGTATTGAACTTATATGACTATGTTCTGGTCAATGGAATGTAGGGAAAATGACGTCTGCCACTTTTAGGCAGACATAATCATCTGATGTAATCATCTCATATTCAATCTCCCTTTCCTTTGGCAACCTTGATAGCCACATGTTTAAGATGGCAATGCAACACTATTAAAAAGCCTGGGTCCTGAGTCATCACTTGGAAAAAGTCCACTGTGAAGACCATAATTTACGCAAGGAATACATTGTTATTGTATTAAGGCACGGAGGTTTGGGGGTTGTTTGTTTCAGCAGCTAATGCTGTTCCTCACAGATATAGTGCCCAAGGAGTAATAATGCCCTGCCCCATTTTTTGGCCTGAATAGATAATAAAAATGAAAATAGAAAAAGGTGTTTAAGAAAATAGAACATAGTTTATTTTATCTAGAGAAATAAAACAGACTTCTAGATAGCTAATCAGACCTCTCATTTCAAAAATGTTAAATTTAAAGTTGATACATTGATAATGTTTTATGAAGAAGATGAATATTACATAAATTGGTATTTTAGTATCGCTAAATAAATTTTTTTGAAAAAAAGGCTAATTTGGATTTCTAAGATTTTTAAGTGGCCTCATTCATTTAATAAATATTTATTTGACACCTACTATGAGACATTCACCATTCACTTTTCTGAGTACTGGGAGACATCAATGTATAAGAAGATAGGAGATATATTCTAATGGAGAAGGAAAAACAATAAATGAGATAAACAATTGCAGTACTTATAATTTCAGGAAGTGATAAGAATCTGTTGAAAAGTAAATCAGAGAAGGGGCTATGGGTGCTGGTGGAGAATTGCACTTTTAGTTAGTGAGATCAGAGAAGCACTCACGAAGAAGGCAGTTTATGAGCAAAGGCTTAAAAGAGGTGAGGGAACAAGCCCTAAGAGAGCTGGTATTCCAGACAGAGGGCCCAGGCAAAGGCCCAAACATAAGTGTGTTCCATACATGGTAGAGGAGAAGCAGGAGGCCACTGTGGTTAGAATGAAGTGAAGAGGGAGGAGCTATAGAAACTGAGATTAGAAGAGTGATGGGATTCAGATCCTGACCAGTCTTGCAGACCATTGTACAACATTTGGTATTTGCTTCAATGGGTTGAAATGCCACTGGAGAGTTTTTAGCATGAGGTATCAGGTGATTTTCATTTTAACACAATCACTCTGGCTGTTGAGTTGAGATTAAACTATAGTGGAGAAGAAGAAAAAGGAGATACTGCTTAGGAAACCACAACTGTAATCTGGATGAGAAGTGGTAGTGGCTTGGGGCAGGGTAACGGCAGTGAGGGTGGTTAGAAGTGGCTCATTCCTGCATATAGCCTATCAGTAGATCCAGCAGTGTTTGCTTTTGGTCTGGATGTGATGTGTGAAAAAGAGAGGAATCAAGAATGACTACATATTGAAGGATGGATTTGCCATTAATTTAGAAGTTTAAGATTATGGGAGAATAGGTTTTGGGGTGGAAGAACAAGATTTCGCCTTCGGTCTTAAGTTTGAGATGCCTCTTAGACATCCCTATATTAAAGAAATCACCCACAAGTTAGCTTTACTAATATAATGTCTTGAACATTTTGCTGTAGCTTACTGTGCTATTCTTCTTTTCAAAGAGATTGTGATCTCCTTGCAAACAGGGATGATATTTTAGATTCATTCTTTATCTTTCACATTGTCAAGTAAAATTTTGAAGCCCATAGTTTTTATTTAAGGCTGTTGATTTATTATGTGAACAATCAGATGAATATATAATAAATCAGACATGTGAATTCTGTTTTATATAGAATATCTTTAAAAATTCAGTTTAGAATTATTTATACTCTCTGTGCTAGCAGGCTCATGTGCCTTATTATTCAAAGAGCACAAGAAAAAAAGAGGTTTGGCAGATAGAAGAGAAAAGCTCTCTAGCAATTAAATGCTTCATGGAAAATGTTACCAAAGTGATTCCTGTACAATACACACATTCGCAGGAAGAATCTCATTTGTATTTTGTCTGCATTTTAGCTTATTCACAATGAGAACTCGTATCTTAGGAGCTATAGCCAAGAAATATGTTAGAGACCCAGGGTCAAAGCCCAGTTAGGTGGGACCTTGGCAGGGCCAAGCATGTAAGAATAATTTTTTCTGCATATTGCAAAGTTGATGATGGGATCGTACTACCAAGCCAAAAGTTCAAAACCAAATTACAATGAAATGAAATAACTGAAGTAAATGGCTATTTCTTAAAAATCCTCTTGTATGTGTTCTAGGGGGAAGGAGTTTATTTTACTGTATTTTGTTATCTTTGAATAGAATATTCAACAAAGTGGCTTGATTCAGGAATAACATAATCTGTGACTTTGTGACCCTAATTGTAAACACTGCCAGTGGATGCCAAATTAAACTCCTTTCTAATTGCCTCACTTTCTGGTACTAATTCCCTGACATGGTAGGTACTTAATATGTACTGGTCGAATTGAATTAGCTTGGTAAGAAAAGAAAAAAAAATGTGGGGAAATGAGATTGTGACTTTTCACTCATCTATGGGTCAAGATAATTGAAAAAAGAACACTCAGAGAAACAAAAAAAAGTGATACAAAGAAAAGATTCTACTTATGAAAAATTGGAAAACAAAATACATACAGCATGTATATATGGCAATAGAACTCAAAATATAGCTAATTTTAGCTAGAAGACATAAGTAATGTTCAAAATGTAGCATTTCATGGTTAGTCTATTAATTCAATTCCAGGTATTAGGTTCATGCTGAGACCACAGTTGACCCCAAGGATAAGATCTGGTCTTAGATATACTAGGTTAGTCCTCATGTTCATATATGTCTCTTCAAACATAGTATATGATTAGGGACTGATATAAAATCATTTGTTCATTCTTCTCTTCATTATTGACATTATGGACGTTCTCATATATTTGGGTAGAATAAAATTTTCTCCTGTATATTATTGCCTTCATTGTACAGTTTATTTTAAAATTAGTTGGCTTTGCCAATTTAGGATTAATTATAAAATGGTAATTAATAACGAGCTTTTTGTTGTTTCTTGGCTTTTTGTTTTCTAAGGAAGAAAGATCATTACTTGGTATGACTGTTTTAAACTGGAATGAAGAATTCTTTTAAGGTCCTGGGTTTGTGGGTAGGTGCAGGCTAGGAAGTGGGTCCCATGAGAGGACACAATTCTACATTTTCTGATACTTTGTATTCTAGAGCCACTTATAATCTAAGTCAGAACCTCTTCAAGAAGTCAACGTTAACAGTGCTACTTTCTCTGCTACCTTTGGCTGAATTTTGCTGTCTTTATGCTAATAAAATAAAGGTTGAGTAAAGAGTAAAAGTCCTGCAAAAACAATTACAATCAAAATGAGTCATAGTGCTAAAAGGTGAAGCTGCTTGTCTACATTTGCAGTACATACGTCATTCCAATGATTCTTAACTAATTAACAATATCACCATGGTCTTTTGTTACCGTCACAAGTCTCTGAGACTTATGTAAGAGAATATTTTTATTTCGAATTTTATGTGTGAACTGAAAAAAAGAGGCCAGGGCTTTTTAAAAAAAGAAACTTCACTTTACAAAATCATTTATTTTGGGTGTGGGAGAGATATGTTTTATTTTGTAGCAATATGTTCGCTTTTTGTGGTCTACATTTGGTCATTAAATCCAACTAAGCTTCCTAATATAGAAGATTTTTATCAGGAGACAGATGTCCAAATATCTAATAAATGTTATACTTTTCCTATTGACCTAGTAATAAATAGGAAGGGAACAAACAGGATTTCAATATAAACCCTTCAATGAAGCAATTCTTATTTTGAGCTAATCGTATTAGAAATGCAGCTATTTCACTCCAAAAGAGTAAATCACTATTAGGAATGAAAAATAAATAAAAGTATATCACTTCTGACATCTGTAATTATTTATAATTCTCCTAAATCTTACCCCCATTATTAGCCAAGCTTAGATTAAAACCCTTAAGCATTTATTTGATATCAGTTGACATCATGTTGGAAATATGCCAGAGAGCCAAAGTAGTTTCCTTTCCCCTGGGACACTGGTGAGATTTAGACCCAACTGATTTCGGGAAAGTTGAACCCAATGAGGCTACTTATTCATTTGCATGGGAAGATAACCTCATAGTTTGACTACACTGCCTATTTGCTCTCTGGAACTTAAAGGCACAGGCTCCTAGATGTTAGAACCATGGTAGGAAATCATACTAGTCCAGGTGCTATAAAACAGAAACAATATGGAGAGAATTTGTACTCCTGCAAAACAATACTTCTTGGAGAAAATCTGTTAGGTTTGGAATAACTATTTTGATATGCTGAATGTAGTGAGTGGTACCCCACAAAGGAAAGCCTGAATGAAACTAGTGGTGGTGTTTTCCTAAGAGTCTCAAAAGTTACCTGTCTGCCACCTTCTGCTGAATTTTGTTGTCTTTATGCAAGAATTGTTATAATTATTTCTTTACTTATTTTTCTTTTGGTTTTGCATGGAGTGAGTGGAATACAAGAGTGTGGGAGCAGAAATGAATTGGTTGGCAAAGTTGAGGAGAGGGCAGACATAGAGGTTGAGTGCAAATGCTGTCAAAATTGGAGTTTTTGGAGAAGAAGGAGATTTGAGGGTTGTTTGTCATGAAATGTGCTATATATAAATCCTCTCTTTCATTTCTGCTCTGACATCTTTAGCAAACTTAAAGTTGCTCTATAATATTGCATGTGAGTGGGCTTCTCTGGACAGAAGTTGAGAATACAAGAGAAGAATTGACTTTAGTGTTACATCACAGAAGAAAATCTTTTGGCAAAATCAAATAAGTAATAAAACCTACTGAGCAGCAACTAGAATCTATTTTTGTTTGCTGTGTAATTATGACTGAAAATGAAAGCCAAGATATATCACCTCCCTAGTTCATCAGCAGGAATGATTCCCAGTGGTGAACACGGAGTGCCTTTTTAGAAAATGATAAACCTGGCAAACTCTGTCTGCTTGGACCTATCTAGGATATTCTGCTCAATTCTTTCACTGAGAACATTTTCCTGGGGCTGATGAGGCATGGTGATGACAGGAGACATATTTGTCCAGATTCCGAACTGAAGGAAGTAGATTTAGACCTGTTGTCAGTTAAAAATAATGAAACTAGAGACACTTCAAGCTAGTTTTGGGGAAGAAAGTCTGTGTTATTTGCAAAGTTCTTCCCCCAGAATGGACCTGTGTAATCAATATGGATTCTTAACCAACACCATATATTTTCATATTTAAATCCGAAGTGATACATGTGAAATGTGAAATTCATGCCGTGAGAATAACCTGCAGGCCACTAAAGTTTCTCAAATGCTTTGTTTACAACCACATGTAGACGCCACAAAGTCTTACTTCCTATTAGAGTTTAGCCCTGATGTGACTTGTCCACTCTATACGTGAGAATGGTTCAATAATGCCGTGATTAAACACTTCAGTGACTTTTCCTTTCGGTGGAAAAATGAGTCTAGCTTTTAGTTGAATAAATTCGACAGTTGCATTGATACTGATCTCTAAATAGATTTCAATTCGACTAAACTTATATTTATTAATGCTTTGTATATTATAAGCTCTATGCTAGGTGCCAAAATAATTAGGAGATCTAAAAATAGTCTATTGTTCAGCTATTCTTATGGAATTGATTCATATGGGTACAAATTTTCTTATTCAAAAGGCTTTTGTAGCATGTAAGTTGAAATATTCTCCGTGAAGATTCCCCATGGTATATCTGTTATACAGATTTTAGCCTCAATTAACCATGGTGGTCTAACAACTGTAGCAAAAGATCTTATTTTATTTTTCAAATTTTTATCAAGTGTGTCTTTTACTTCTTTTACATTCATGGTCACTTACATGGACGTCACAGAATATTAAGACATTTTTTCCTCGCCCTCCTCATATATCTTAGCTCTTGAACTTTATCATTATGCAGAGAATCAAAGTGACCTGTTACTAAGTGGTACTGCAGCAGTTTCTGGTCTTTAACAGAAGTTGTTGTAAATGGAACATGCTCTCAAGGGAGCACTTGCTTTCAGATACACTAGATTCTATATCCATAATCCTGTTGGAAGAGGGATAATTTTATGTAACTCAGCCTGCATAGGACTTGTTTTGTTAGAACTGAGCCTACGTTACCAGTATTCTGTTAATCTTTATGGCAAGGGCTTTTCATCTGCATATTATAGCAGCCTTTCTATCACAGATTTCTCCTTTAACTCCCATGATACAAATAATAATTCAGTTCTATTGGCTAGGTAACCATTGGCTATTTAATGGTGAAATGTTAACATTGACTTCAATCAAGATTACTTTTATTTAATTGAGAATGCCTTTGAAATACTAAACTGAGAATTCTACATAGAGTAAATTTCACATAATATTGCCTAAGAAATTTTCAAAGTTGTGTGTGTTCATTACCTTCACCAGACATTTAAGACATTAAATTCGTGAAAATGCCAAATGGTACCAGTAAAACATTCCTTTTTAATACTGCCATGAATTTATCAAACATGTGCATTCTAGGAGAGATTCCATCATGAAATATCTTGAAGCCATATTAATTATGTTATTCTTGATTGTTTTTAACATGGAATAGTCTTTTCACCATATGACTTTTGGAATTCATCTTACCCACATTCTTTGCTCTCCTCCAGGGCATTTATTTTAAACAGAGTCAGCTCAAGTTTCATGTAGAGACTTCAAGTCTGCTTATTATGCAAAAAAACTTGTTTGCCAGTTTAGGTTGAGCATTTAATTATACAACTTGAAGTTTATTACCTCTCTCCCAGTTTATTTTTCAGTAGGATGGCATTCCAGTTACCAGAAGATGTTGAGATAGCAGAAAATAGGTAGGGAACAAGCAAAAGTTCAACAATATTTATTAACTGAGGCTAGAGCTATTCTGAAGCAATTCTGTCCTCACCCTTCAATTCCATTATTTGTAATTATGAACTCAAAAAGAGTACAACATAATGAAAATGATATATAATGTTAATATTAAACTATATGTTAACTCTAGTTATCAATAGCGTTAGTTTATCTGGTAAAAGTATATTTCTTGTGTTAGACATTGGCATTGAGAGGAAGTTTTGAAGAAATAGAATGTGCAGTTTCTTCCTCAACAATTGAGACTATAAAATTTCATCTGAGAGTAATACATTTAATGAGAAGTCACAAATGTGATATACACTTATTAGGTACCATTTTATCAGAGTAACTTCTGGATGTATGAGAAAAAGCTTCTTACATTATTATTATATAGATGGAAGAAATTCAGCTCAAAAACATTAAGCATTAATTGATTAAATGGGAGATGCTTGGAATACAACATTGATTAATTCAGAGAACTTGTTCAAGTGACTCACAACTGCATTGGGGAATTGATCTCATCCCGACTAAACAGACTGAGGTGAGGCAGCCTTAGCCATCCATTGCTTCAACTCCCTGGAATAAAATCTGGCATTACAACCCTTAAAAAAATACCTATGATCATATTTTCTTTTTGGAGTTGGTTAGAAAAATACATAAATCAGACACCTGAAATATGCACACAGAATTATTGAAGCCATAAAAACAGGGATTTTCCTTAGTTTGCATCTAATAAAATAGAAAAGCAATCCACTCGACAGAAAGTGGGCTTCCTGAGGGCTCTGGAAGAGCCAAGTTCTGCTGTACACAGTGCTATACATTCAGAGTAATGGGGTTGTGCTGACACATCAAAATCAATGGGGCTCTGCTGTTGCTGCTGGTGTCACTACCAACTAAAGGAAAAATTTCAGATATATTTTTCTGGACTAAGATATTAATGACTTTTTTTTAGTTCTGGTGGTTTGCTCTAGAAAAGTACATATCGCTCCTAGAAACACGTCTGGAAGGATTATCCATGGACTTCTTAATGACATTGTGGGGATTCCAGGGATGAATGTAATGTGTTTTTCACAATCTCAAAACAGCCACATTGGTTGGAAGATAGATACTATTAATCATTTTTCTTGAAGATAATTCTTGATCCTCTTATACACTTGTTCTACCCTAGTTCCTACTTTTTAAGGAAGACTCTCTTGCTACTTGAGAATCCTCTGTTGATAATAATAGGCATTTTGCCTCAAGATATGTGTGAAGGGAGATAAGACTAAGGAGTATATCTTAGTCATCCTAGTTTTAATCTATTTCATGAGGTTTGTTTGTTTGTTTGTTTGTTTCCTCATTTTCCTTTTAGGGGTTTAATTGTCCTTCTGCTTTACTGATAGAACATAGCTTAATAAGAAACAAGATGGAAAGAATGTTAGAGAAAAACATTATGGGTTTAGTCCTCAAATAAACAATCTATCAGAAAATGTATGGAGCATGTTGATAACAAAGGAACAGAAATTATGAATACATGCATATTTCTAGCATTTCATTCCCCCCCTCACCCACCACCTGGTTCTACTTAACCTCCAAGGGTATGTGGTACAGGGGTGTTTTATGCTTTGGAGATATATGAACAGGAAGAAAAGGAGAGGACAAGAATGGCCACTTGGGATGGGATTGAAGTATAAGGGACTAAGAAATCTTTAAGAAGAGAGGTTGGAAAGCAACTTTGGTGTGAGGACAGTTGGCTGAAGGAAGAAGGAATTTATGAAGTGTTAATGTGGTCCATATAGTCCCAGTTTGATATTTAGAAGATGACACATTAAAAAATGAGTAATTTCGTAATAGTTTTTTTTTGCCTTCTGGACTGGGTTTCTTCAATTATGGTGCCATTCCAAGAGGCTGCATCACATGAAAAACTGCTTTCTGAATCATCTATCTGAAGATAACTTTACTTAATTTAATAATTTTTATATATATTTCACCTTATAAAGTTTTTCTTTAATTTTTTGTGCATGCTTTTGGTATGTTCCTTAGAAACAGAGCCTGATCAGGAATTCAGGTGCACTTGATTTTGTGGAGGGAGTGTTCTTCAGGAAAACCTCTGGAAAGAATGAAGCAGAGTAAGACGGAGAAAGAGGCAAGTGAAGATGTTGTTTGAGGTCAAGTCTAGTTTTGCTCTGATGCTTGGGCAAGGGTTTGGACATTTAACTGCACTGAAGTGTTGATTCTGTACCCTAATCACTCAGTCATGGGGTATGCTAAAGAATAACTTATCTATGAAACTTGTTAAAGATGATAATACAGACTTTATTTGACAGAAGCTACTAGAAGGTGGTTTTGTAGTAAGGGAGAGAGGACCGGACTCAAGTCCAACTCCAACAAGGACAAATGGAATTTATAAAGTAGGAGCAGGGAGAGAGTCAGTGGGTAGAAAATAACTAAGGATTAAGGAGGATTTTTGTTAGACCGACTCGACAGAATTCTTGCTGAAGGCAGACAAGGGTGATAAGATGGTAAGGGGATGAGGAATTTGATCAGATAGAGGGTGGTCAGATAGCAAGGGTAGAAGACTTTTGCCTAGCTTACTGAGCAGGATTCTTACTCAAACTGAATTCTATAAGGACAGAGAGGAAAGCCTAAAGTCCAGTGCAGTGGAGCAGAGGGTTCAGGGGAGCCTGATGAAACCTTAATCAAAGGAGAGAGGCTTTGTCAGGTGGTACATATCATTCTTGGATGAAGTGGCTTCTATCAGCCAGGGTTATTTTCTGGGAAAGGAGAACATCTGTGAACTGTTAGCCACCAACACTCATAGCAGCTAGGGGATGAGTGGATGCACCAAATGGGTAAAAGTAATCTGGTGTTATGCAGCAGCAGGGTTTGGATTTATAAGTGGCACAGAGCTGGCACTGCATGAGGCAGATCAGGTTGGCATCTATGTTGGGCAATTTGAAGAGGTATAATATTTCTTCCACATGCCAGTCAGGAGACATAATATTTGGACTCTTTAACAGGAATTTTTAAGTCTTATGCCTAGGTCTCCAGCTGCATTTTAGGACACTCTATCCCTCACATTCTACTATTACCATATACCAAACTTCTTTGATTCCTTAAATCCACTATCCCTTCTCTCATCCATACCCTACTCTCTCATTCTTCACTGGTACTACCTTCATTTGACTGTTTTCTATTTTTCTTCTTGGTATAACTTAGACATCATTCTCTCCTGGGGACTTTTCTTGGTACCCTAAATTAGATATCCCCTTCCAGCCTAAGGCACCTTGTACTGCCTTTCATAGTACTTACCAGAATCTATTTTAAATGATGGTTGACTTCCTTATCCATATGTCCCTATAGACTACAAAGTCTATGAAGGAAGACATTAAAATTGTGCCCACTATTGTATTCCAGTTCCTGGCATACAGTAAGTACACACGTTACCAATTTACAGAGGAATATGTATAGAAAAATGAAAGAATATCTAGAATTTCCATTTCTTTGAGAATGGATGTGTTATATATCTGTTAAAATGTATAGTAATAAAAAATATAGATTAACCCGCACATCTAAAAGAAGACATTCTAGGTCAAATGTAAGTTTGGCAGGATCAAGAAAGAACTAGATAGTGAATCCCAATGAGTGGGCTGCTGATTTAGGTAAACAATTTATCTCCTACACAATAATAAATCTATTTTAAAAAAATATATATTTATATATATGCCTGCTCTCATGCTTTCATGCCTAATGACATACAAGTTTATATAAAAGTTTATTTGCAGTCAAGGTAGCATTTATCCTTATGCATTGTCTCAAAAGAAATTAAAAGTATAAGTATCATTGGGGAAGGATACAGTAGATGTCTATATAAGTTTTATCTTTAAAGAGAAGCTATTCAGGAAAAGGCTGGGAACTGGTTGCCTAGACCAGAAGAGAACCACTTCATCAGAACAGATCTGGATACAAGTACTAGTACTATGTGATGAAGAAGGGCATGAGTTTTATTTTATTAGTATTTTTTAATTTTTTTAGTATTAAAATTTTTTAATAGACTATTTTTAGAAGTTTTATGTTTTTGGAAAAATTGAGCAGAAGAGCATGAGTTTTAGAGTCAAAAAGGCCTCAGTTTGTACCAGCTCTGATGCCAGGATGACCTTGGGCGGTATTTATCGCCATCCTCATTCCACAGGTTCATCGTCTGTAACAATTTCAATCTGATAGATCATTGTAGAGATTCCGTGAAACTCTGCATATGCAATAGGCTGGACACAGTTCCTAGCACACAGTAAATGCTCAGTGACTATTTTGCCATAACACACCATACTGGCAGAGCATGGGGTGGAGGTGGTAATTACTCAACCTGATGCATATGGGAATACTAGACATCCTCATGAATGGAGGTATTCTTATGTAAATTGTGTGGGAGTAGAACTGACCATAGAATTCACCTATTGCCCCATTGTGCCTAATTCAGACCTATATATAGAATGTGAGAATGTAATGCCCACTGTTACCTCTATTGAGCACTTACTATGGGTTGGGCACTTTAACTTACATTATCTCTAGTCTTTACATTATGTGCAAGTATCATGCTGTCATCTCAGGTACATGTAAGAGAAACATAGGCTCAGAGACATCAAAGGATTTGCCTCAGCTAATATAGCCATAAAGTGACAGATCCAGGACTGGACCTGGATTTATCTAGCTGAAGGCAAATGTTAAAGTTAATTTCAGAAAAAAAAAAGAAATTTGAGGGTAAAGTTAAACCCAGGATCTTGGCACTACATTTTCTTTTCCTCTTGCCCTGTTAGCAAGCCATTAGCTAGCACTCAAAGCAAGTGCATGTCCTCCGTGACATAAAGATGGGATAGAAGCTACTCAGAATGTAAATGAAGTAATTTTGTTGTGATTTCCCTTGACTCTAGTCTCCAAGGGAACTCCATACCATTTCTCATTCTAGCTTCCCTAAATGCTAGAGAGTGGATATGCTTTGTGTTTCTTTCAATTCGTTCTATTTTCTCTGAATTTTACTCTGCACTGTCCACCACCTACTAGAAGTAACTTACAAATACAGGTGTCTAAGTATTGGAAGCATCAATTTAAAGATATTTTTTCTGGCTTTTCATTTTATATATTATACACATGATAAAGATGTCCTGTGCCAAATAAAAAAAAAAAAATACTGTATAAAGTCTCCTTATTTTGAATGTGAAAGCAGTAATCTTGTGATTTATATAACATTTCCAGAGGATTTTTATTTAATTCTTATAAAAATGCATCAGGTAGGCAGAGCAGACATTGTTAATTGTCTTCACAGATGATGAAAATGAGGCCAGCTGCCACTAGTGCCCGGCTTGGGGCTACTTAACAAGAGATACAGGGCATGCTGAGGTCAGATGCTGCTTGTTTGGGGTTTGTGAAGCTTTGAGAAATTTTAGGAAAGTCCACACCATGAGCCAAGACAGGCCATTTGTATGGAAATGTCACTAGAAGCTGCTTGGGTGGGCCTGCAAGTTGGGTGGGGCGGGGTCTCAGGGAATCATCAGGGCAGGATGACCTGTGTTAGCCAGATTGGAGGAGACTCAGATATGATGCCTTCCTGTGTCTGCATGCTCAGTGAAGTAGGGCTCAACAAAGGAACAACGGCTTCTGTGAGCACTTCTGTCTAGGAGAAAGCTGCCCCTCTAGCACTAGCCTTGAAGCCAAACAATTCAGTTCCTGCCTTTTATGTCCCTGGCAACTTTTGAGCTGCCGCCTCAGTGCTGGAGTTCATAGTGTGTCTGTCAACAAGTAAGTCCATGCAAAGGCTCTTTAAGAGGAATGCCTGAGACTCCAGCCACCCTTCATCTCACTCAGCCACAGTCTCTGCTGGTTTTCACAGTAAAAAGTTGTGGAAACTTCTCCTCCTGGCACTGGAAGCCTAGTATTTGGCTGGGACCCCTAGATCCTCTGGGGGGATCTTTGCAGCCACGATATTCCTCCTGATTCTCAACCAACACACGTGGGGGTGGCACCAGCCCATTTTGTGTCTTTGCCCCTCCTACTAGTCTCAATGTGGCTCCTTCTATAGATCCTTAGTTATAGGACTTCTGTTCAGCTAGACTTCAGGTGATTCGCATTGATGGTTGTTCTGTAGGTTAGTTGTAATTTTGAAGTGGTTGTGAGAGGAGATGAGCACAGTATTTACCTACTCCACTATCTTGACCAGAAACACTTTGGTCCATTTTATTTTTTAATTTCTCCATCTCTGTAATACACATGGTGTATTAAAAGCACTTTATATCTCCTTTTTGTGAGATATGCATCTTCTGTGAAAACAGCTTGTTACCAAGTCAACCAAAACCTAGCTTAATGTTCTATACTATAGTAAAATAAAATGCATGTCATTTTCAGTATTTTTTTCAAGTAGAGATGGTTAGAGATTTTACTTCTAATGGAAATAAAACTGTTTATTAATCTCTTTTCTACAAAAACATTTTTCTAAGTGTTCAGTGTGATAATCATCAGATATGATTGTTTCAGGACTGAGAAGCCATTTTTCTCTCTGCCTTCAAAGCTTGACACATTAACAATCATTATTAGATTTAGCTTTGGCCTTCATCCATCTATGCAATTGGAACTTTCTCAATCCTATTTGAAACACAAGTGAGTATAAATAAATAAAATATTCAAATTGAATAAGAAAGTAAAGCTATCCACAAATTTCAGCCTGTAGAGACAATTGGCTAGACAGATCCAGGCTAAGTGATACTTTTAACTTTTTTCCCAGTGTTTTTAGTGTCTCTATGGATTGTCAAAAATTAATATTGATGATTTCTGCTTCAAATTTGAAGACCATGTTAGATACATGCAGCTTCTCAACATTCAGTTCTTTCAGGGTTCCATGGCATGCATTTTTATTTGTAAAGTTTTTTTGTTGTTGTTTATTTGTTTTTTAGGAGAAGTTCTTGCCTCTATATGTCCATGGGGGACATTTGTGATGGAGAACTGAGATTTATTCTAAGCTTTCAGTGTAAGTCTACTTCCATCTCAGATAAAGTTGGTTTATTTTGTTTTCTACCACCAGCAATATAGTCTGTTTGTTGGTTAGCTCATTTCTTCAAAAGTATATTTATTTCTAGGAAAGTGAAGAAGAAATAAGTGAGAGCAAATTTTTGATCAAACACACAAGGCCTTCTTGTAAACATCTCTAAAGGAAGGCAGCAACTAACAACCAGGGACTATAAGAACTTTGTAAAATTCTCAAATTTGTTCACTTTTTCCTCTTCATTATTTGTTATTCCCTGTTATCCCAAACTGAATGGCATTTAACAGCTTATAGACATAGGATTTATGAGCTGGTCTCCAGGAGCTATGAGATCTAAGGGAGATTGGGGAGGGAATAAGAAGAGAGACCCCATCCAACTCCTCAGCAATTTGAGGGAGATGGGGATAATATTTAAAGAACTGAATGGGCAATGTCAGCATTAAAAGCTGAAGGAAAACTTGCTGGGTTCCTAAAGTCTGTACGCTGAAAGAAAAAAAGAATGATTATTGAGCATGAGCCCAAGCTGAGACGAACCAGCACTAACAGTGGAAAGGCCTGTGTGATCCTGGCATATGACCTCCTTGAGTCAGCTTCCCCAGGCTGTTCTCCAGATGTTTCCCTTCTTTGATAAGATCTCCGAGGTTTCATACTTGCTATTTTGACTTCAGGGGATGTTGAGACTGAAGAAACTGAGGTCATAGTTCTTCATATGTAACGAGACAGGATGCATAGTGTTTAAGAGCAGAAGTGACCTCTTTGAGCCTCAATTTTTTCATCTGTGAATAATAGTATCTTATATATTGTCTGTCAACAATCAAATTTGATAATTCATGACAGCACTGAGCAGTAGCTGGTCCTACTTGTATTGTTATTTATCTTTTTTTTAAACTTGTTTGTCTTTTTAATTGGTTTATAATTTTCTTAAGTATTAATATCATGTCTTAAAACTGTTGTAGTTCTGATGCTTTGTACCAAATACTGTGGATTCTTGGACTTAGTAAATGGCTTTTTATGAATGTTGTATGCCCTTGTCTGGAGAACAATAATAGCTAAAACTAGTGGAGCACTTACTATATACTAGATCCTGCCTACATTAACTCAGGTGATTACATAACAACTATGAGAGAAATTGATCCTTACTATTCTATAGATGAGGAGACTGAGGCCCAGAGATGAAATAACTTGACTAAGTGGTCCAGCTGGGATTTGAACTCAGGAAATCTGGCTCTAGAAACTACTCCCTTAACCACTGTGCTGTACTGGGTATCAGGCGGGATCTCTTGCTAAGTTTATCACTTGCCTAAATTAGGTAAAGAAGAGGAAAAATTCAGACCTGTACAAAACAAGCAAGTGGCCACCACTGCTTCTGAGATGGGAGTGATGTTTGTATGTGCATCATATCCAATAGCAGAATATGTTCTAGGAAAATGTGAGAAGTAATCTGAGAATGCAGAAAATAATTTTAGGAGCAAAAAGTGTGGGTTCATTGCTGATGCTCTAGCAGTTAACTCTTGCTCAACAATTCTTTTCTCTTCACTGAGCAATTTGCATAGAGAAACTCTTGTTCTACAGAACTAAATAATAAGAACAAGGACAATCACAGCAGTAATACAATCATACTAAAAATGTGGATCCATCCATAAACCATCATTATTCAACTAATGAGATTTCAAATGGAGGGAGCTGAATGCTATCATGTTCATACATATATTATAGATTTGTATTATTTATTTTAAAAGGTGTCCTCCCCCTACAGAAGACCATCAGGGTATACTGGGCCAGGGGAGGGGGTGGGGGGTGGAGGAAGGTGGTGTAATGGAAAGACCACAGACAGATCTGTGTTTAAGCCTAGCCATACTGTGTATTAGCTGCATGAATTTGGTCAAGTTACTTAACTTCACTGAGCCTCAGAGATAATATTGCATGACTTTCAGAGTTGTTATAAAGATTATGTTTTGAATTCCAAACAGTTTATGTGGACAATGAAAACTATTCCGCTGTCCCGAAGTGAGCTCTGCTTGCCTCGCCAGTATGGCTGCCCCTGGCAGCCCAGATTCGCGAGACCATTACACAATTATATGTTTCCTTTTGGCTTCTCAAACCTGAGCATATGTTTTTTTCAGGGTTCTTAGAAAATTCAAATGGCAACAACAGTTTCTTGGACAGAAAACAGAGCACCTTACCTCCAGATCCTCTAAATATCCCCTGATATTTTAAGAGTCTTAGTCTAAGAAATAAATCTTTAAAGGTACAACTCCAGATACTAAGAATTCCAGGCAGAAGAAGGGAGATGGTGAACCTCACTGTTTCCTCTGAAATCATGCTATGGAATAATCATTTCTCTGAATAAAAATCTAAGAAGTTTTGCCTGGTCATTACTAAAGACCTATATCTAAGGCCAGGTGTGACTTGTAATTACTTATCAACTACTTATTAACTTTCCTTTCTTCATCTGTGACCTGGAAGTATATGAAATACATAGCCACCTTTGAATGCCTAGAGATCAGACTAAATTTTATATTTTCTCAGGCTGACTAAAAATGCACAAACCCGTTGCTGAAGCAAGGTTCTGTCATTGAGATAACAGATGTGCTGATAAGGATCTTTAATTCTCACATGTCCGCATAAGCCCCTCGCATTTATGTTGCAGTCCCTGTTTCCTCCTTGCTGATGACATCACAACTGTGTTTAGGTAACAGATGGCAATCCCCAATTTTAGGGAAGGTAGCCCTTCAGCCACCCCAGTGCATTATTCATGATCGGTCCAAACCAGTCTTGGCAACTCTATTCTACTTTGCTTCTGATTGGTCTAAAGATAGATATGACCCAGTTCTGGTCAATGAGATTAAAAAGAAAGTCAGTCAGGATCTCCTGGACAGATTTTCTCGTAAGTTAAAAAAAATACAGAGCCTTAATGAAGGTTCTTATCTTCCCAACTTGAAAGCTGTTGTGTGAGGATATGATATTTGAGCTTTAATAGACATCTTGAAATCATGAGATGATAATACCCAAGAACAAAAACACAATACTCTGGGGATGGCAGAGCAGATGATACTGCAGAGTTGGTGTACCAAATTTATAATTGCTGTCTACTTATATTTTATTTTTTAAAAAATAATTAAAGTCTTTGTTGTCTAACATTTAAGTCAAGTGTTCCATAACTTGCAGCCAAAAACAACCCCAAGTGCTACAATCTCATCATAATAAAATATTTTAATGTGAACTATACATATTTTTAAATATTATGTAAAATATGAGTAGAGCCTCTTAATTAAAATGTTATATTTATTTTTCTATAGAAGGAAAAATAATGCTACTTATATAAAATCATAATTTTATGATAAATCCCTTCGTTTTCTCTTCCAACCAAATTGCTACCCCTAACTCTTTCCTATAGATAAGATCTCGAACCACTACTAATTCTGAATGACAAGAGATTCTGGGTAAAATATTACAGTTATTGCAGAGGCTAAATTG
>NW_011888883.1:3320239-3322310 GCF_000151845.1 Pteropus vampyrus
TTTCTCAGGCTGACTAAAAATGCACAAACCCGTTGCTGAAGCAAGGTTCTGTCATTGAGATAACAGATGTGCTGATAAGGATCTTTAATTCTCACATGTCCGCATAAGCCCCTCGCATTTATGTTGCAGTCCCTGTTTCCTCCTTGCTGATGACATCACAACTGTGTTTAGGTAACAGATGGCAATCCCCAATTTTAGAGAAGGTAGCCCTTCAGCCACCCCAGTGCATTATTCATGATCGGTCCAAACCAGTCTTGGCAACTCTATTCTACTTTGCTTCTGATTGGTCTAAAGATAGATATGACCCAGTTCTGGTCAATGAGATTAAAAAGAAAGTCAGTCAGGATCTCCTGGACAGATTTTCTCGTAAGTTAAAAAAAATACAGAGCCTCAATGAAGGTTCTTATCTTCCCAACTTGAAAGCTGTTGTGTGAGGATATGATATTTGAGCTTTAATAGACATCTTGAAATCATGAGATGATAATACCCAAGAACAAAAACACAATACTCTGGGGATGGCAGAGCAGATGATACTGCAGAGTTGGTGTACCAAATTTATAATTGCTGTCTACTTATATTTTATTTTTTAAAAAATAATTAAAGTCTTTGTTGTCTAACATTTAAGTCAAGTGTTCCATAACTTGCAGCCAAAAACAACCCCAAGTGCTACAATCTCATCATAATAAAATATTTTAATGTGAACTATACATATTTTTAAATATTATGTAAAATATGAGTAGAGCCTCTTAATTAAAATGTTATATTTATTTTTCTATAGAAGGAAAAATAATGCTACTTATATAAAATCATAATTTTATGATAAATCCCTTCGTTTTCTCTTCCAACCAAATTGCTACCCCTAACTCTTTCCTATAGATAAGATCTCGAACCACTACTAATTCTGAATGACAAGAGATTCTGGGTAAAATATTACAGTTATTGCAGAGGCTAAATTGAGTAGTTTGGAGTATACATAGCCACATGGATTCATGTCTCATCACAGAAGTAGCACTGTTAACATCTCTATTTATTCATTTTGCTCTATACAAACACAACAGTTTAACTACTGGCCTTTCTGTTTTCCCTATTTATTTCTCCTGCAGCATTAGTTTTGTCTTCTCTATTCTGCTTTATTTTTCTTATTTCCAGGTGTCTTTTAACTCAGAATTTAGCTTAATTTGATTCTCACTTTGCCCTCTCCCCTTATTTTACTTCCTCATCATCCATCTGTGCTTCATATTTATAGCCATTCCTGATCTGATCACCAAACCATCCATCTCTCTTCCATACAACTCCAGTGCATTAGGGATTCAAATGGATCAGGGCCTAATAACTAGAGTTCCAGTGTAATTTAGTATCTTACTTAATCACTGAAGTGCCTGTACTTTTATAGTCTTTGTTTAATTGTCCTTTAACACCTGACAAGAGTGATGGATAGTAAGCATTGGTAGAAAGCACAAGAGTAGTAGAATAAGACTGCAATACTATAGGTTTTCTCATGTATGTTTTCAAAAGTTACATAATTTGTGAATGAAAAGATTCACAGGCTCAAATAATGTTAGGTTTAAGGAACCAACATCATAGAATAAGGAAAACCATGGAGGAACAAAGAATTACTAAAGAAAAAGTGGTGGAAATAGCATTATATAGAACCATGTCATTTGAGAGACACTAAAAGCAAAGCCCAAGAGAATTTTATAATACAATGATAATAAAAAGATAATAGTATATTTTTTAAAATCAGCTATATTTAAGGAAAAACTACATTTTTCACTGTGTGAAAAGTATTAATAAATCCTTGTAGGGAAAATTTATTTTGCTAAGGAAGCACAGGGAATCATAGTATATGCCAGATCTTTTGAAGTGGAACATTAGTGAATGATAATATAATGAGAAAAAAATTAATCTCTGAATCCCATGAAATAAAGCTTTTCTTCCTCCTATTTTTTTTCACATTAGCAAAGAGTCAGAAAGACTCTTTCAGCTTTTTATTACCATTCAGTGAACAAAGAGCAAACTGGTCTCTCAAGAAACAGAGGTCATTTAATAATCTAGGTGAAACTAATTTAAT
>NW_011888883.1:3322360-3339546 GCF_000151845.1 Pteropus vampyrus
TTTATAATACAATGATAATAAAAAGATAATAGTATATTTTTTAAAATCAGCTATATTTAAGGAAAAACTACATTTTTCACTGTGTGAAAAGTATTGATAAATCCTTGTAGGGAAAATTTATTTTGCTAAGGAAGCACAGGGAATCATAGTATATGCCAGATCTTTTGAAGTGGAACATTAGTGAATGACAATATAATGAGAAAAAAATTAATCTCTGAATCCCATGAAATAAAGCTTTTCTTCCTCCTATTTTTTTTCACATTAGCAAAGAGTCAGAAAGATTCTTTCAGCTTTTTATTACCATTCAGTGAACAAAGAGCAAACTGGTCTCTCAAGAAACAGAGGTCATTTAATAATCTAGGTGAAACTAATTTAATTTGACATTAGTGCCATGGCCAAACTCCCCCATCAGGGCTATAGTGAGTTTGCCTTCTTGGGCAAAGTGTCTATTGCCTAATAGATACTACTACATAAAAATGAAGAAGTCAAAAAGTATCATATGTAGCAACAGACAAAGCTGTTTACAAGGTTTTCCCCAATCCATCTCAATTTAAGAAGCTATGAGGTACAATGGAATATTATTTAGCACTAAAAAGAAATGAGTTATCAAGCTATGAAGACATGGAGGCACCTTAAATAGATACTGCTAAGTGAAAGAAGCCAATCTAGAAAGGCTACTTAATGTTTGATTCTAACTATATGAAATTCCGGAAAAGGCAAAACTGTGAAAACAGTAAAAAGATCAGTGGTTGCCAAGAGTTTTGGAGTTAAGGAGGGATAACTAGGAGTTTAAGGGATTTTTAGGGAAGTAAAAATATTTGCTCATGGTGGATACATGTAACATTTGTCAAAACCCCTAGAATATACAATATCAAGAGTGAACCCTAATGAAAACTTTAGTTAATAATAATGGACTTTAGATAATGATAATGTATCAATATTAATATTGGCTTATCAATTATAACAAATGTGCCATACTAATACAAAATGTTAATAAAATGGAGGATTGGCTGGGGGATCTAGGGAATGTATGACAACTCTCTGTACTTTCTCTTCATTTTTAAAAAATATATCTAACACTGCTCTAAAGAATAAAGCCTATTAAAATATAATAATCTTTACTATAAAATAAAAAACTACAAAGAAGCTACACTGTTATTAACAATAAGCCCTGATCTTGATAGGATATGCCCAGGCCTTATCAAGACATTGCAAATAGTATATAGAAATATTTTAGGAGATGAACAAAAGGATGTTATGAGGATGTATATCCAAATATAATCAGTGTTGACATTGTAGTATATTACCTTTTAATCTAATTTTTCATATTTTCATTTATTCTTCATTTTTTCATTTATATTTTCTCACTGTTTGAAAAAATTGACTATATAATATGCCCCCCTACATTAGTTTCTTAGGGCTGAAGCATCAACTTATTACAAACTTGGTGGCTTAAACAATAGAATTTTATTTTCTCACAGTTCTGGAGTCCAGAAGTCCAAGATCAAGCTGTTGACAAGCCTGTGCTCCTTGTGGGGCTCTAGGGAAGAATTCCTTCCCTGACTCTTCCAGTTTCTGGTGGCTCCTGGCATTCCTTATCTTGTGGAATCATAATTCTATTCTCTGCCTGCATTTCACATGGCCTTCTCCTCTTCGATCCATGTGTCTCTTTTGAGGACACTAGTCATTAAATTTAGAGCTGACCTGGATAATCCAGTATGATCTCATTTTGAGATCCTTAACTTATATTTGCAAAAGTCCTTTTTCTAAATAAAGTCACATTCACAGGTTTTGGAGGTCAAGATATGACATATCTTTTGGTCATATCTACACCACTACACCAACAATTATTGGAAATTGGATGAATGAGTGTGATTTTTTTAAATTAAGGTTCTTGCTGTAACATATCTCTTTGGTTCTAAGTTACCTACCTTTCACTTTTTGTCATCTCTGAAGTTCACATGCATTTTATAAGTGGTGGCAGATCATGTTGCTAGCTTGTTTTCTTTTTTTAGTGGTACTTAAATTGTGTTGTACCTTACACTCAAATTAGATGAAATATTTTATATTGCTTTTTTAAGAAAACACCTTATTAAATTATGATCGACATTAAAAAAAAAAAGCTGTATATATTTTATGTATACAACTCGATGAGCTTGAGGATAAGTATACACCTGTGAAATCATCACCACCATCAGGCCATAACTATATTCATCACCTCCCAAACCTTCCTCCTGCCCCCGCCCCTCCCCCCAAAAAAATCATTGCCAAGACTAATATAAAAAAGATTTTCCCCAATGTTTTCTTCTAGGAGTTTTATGGTTTCAGGTTTTATATTTAAGTCTTTAATCCATTTTGAGTTAATTTGTGAATGATTACAATAAGGGTCTGATTTCATTCTTTTGCATGTGAATATCCAGTTTCTCCAACACAATTTACTAAAGAGACTATGCTTTTCCCTTTGTGTGTCCTTGTTAAAGATTTGGTCGACTGTATGTTGGTGGATTTATATCTGGGCTCTCTGTTCTGTTCCATTGATCTATGTGTCTGTTTCTAAGCCAGTACCATATGGCTTTGATTACTTTAGCTTTGTAATATAATTTGAAATTGGGAAATACGATGCCACCAGTTTTGTTCTTCTTGCTTTTCTTCTTTGGCTATGAGTCTATAGTGATTCCATACAAATTGTAGAATTGTTTTTTCTATATCTGTGAAAAATACCATTGGAATTTTGATAGGGATTGTATTGAATCTGTAGATTGCTACGGGTAGTACAAACCAAACAGCTTTGAGAAAAGTTGTATCAATTTACATTATTATTAGTAATTCAAGAACAATTTTTGAATATTGAGTGTTTTGTTTAATTCCCCAGTAAAAGTGGTAAGCTATGATTAACTTCTTGTTTTTGTCATTTTCCTTCGTCTATTAAAATATTAGTGTTTTTCTTTTAAATGTATTATTAATAAGTATGACTGTGAACATCTACCAAGTGCTTGTCAGATACCACACATTATTTTCCTTATTTTGTTCATGAGGTAACTGATGTGTAGGAATGATTTATGTATTTTTTTTAAAAATATTAACTTTGTGAGTCTAAGAAAAATTTTCTAGATTTCTAGTTTGAGAATTGCCTTTTGCATTGTTTATATTTCTTAACGTTGAGGAGATTTTTTTTTTCTGTTTGTTTATTTAATATGATCACTGTTACTGACTTTTTTCTATAAACATCATGCATTGGAAGACCTTCCTCACCCTCAAGATCCATTAAATATTTATTTCTATTTTTGTCATGCCTTTTATAATTTACTTTTAATAGTCATCTTGTTGGTTGGTCCAGAATTTTGGTGTCATTATTATTGTACCATGCTGGGTTAGGGGCTGGTAGGAGTTTTCCAAAATACCTGATTTGCCTAATACCATTTTAAAAATTACTTGTCCTTTATTGACTTGTGATGTTTACTTTATAATGTATTAAGTTGTTTATATTCCAGGGCTTCCTTCACTGATTTTGCAGCTACTATGTTTATCTCTGTGATGTGTGTTTAGTAGTACCACATTATTAATCATTGCAGCTTTAAAATATATTTAGCATTTTGTAAGGCAAGTCTCTTTACAACATTTTCTCCCTCATTGTTCATCTTCACACACCTCTCATTATTTTTTTTTAATTTCTTTGATATTTTTATTTGCTCACAGATATATTTAAATTTTTTTTCAAGTTCTGAATTCATTCAAAATCTCAGATTTTAACTGAACTTTTACTAAATTCTTAAAATGATTTGGGGTATGGGTATCTATACAATATTTCCTCTTCTCATCTAAGTTATTTTAAAATCGATTTGATAATGACTTAAGTGTATGGTAAATAACAAATAACTTTTGTAGCCAAATTTATTATTTTATTCAAAATATTATTTATTGAATACCTATTATGTGGCAGTCACTGTTTTGGTCTCTAGGGATAAAAACTTGAATAAGACAAACATAATTGTCTTATTCCTGCCCTGTAGTATTTCATCAGATTGGGGAGAATTAAATATAAATATGTTCATAAATACATACAAACTTATAATTTTAGGTAGTGATAAGTACAATGAAGAAAAATAAAGCAGAGTAAGGGGCTAGGCAGTGAGTGAGGGTTATTTCATAAAAGATGGTGAAAAGGTCCTCTCTGAGGAGCTGATATCTGAGCCCAGAGTGCCAGAGAGGGAAATAGGAGAATCTGGAGGAAGTACTTTCCAGACAGAGAGAATGGCAGATTCAAGGACCCTAAGAAGGGAGTGAATATGATATGCTCAAAGAATAGCATTGTTGCCCAAGTGGCTGGAGTGGAGGGGACTAGGACAGAGTGGTCAGTGTGAGAGGTCTAGTGAGATAAATGAGGCCTTATGGTTACAAAATGGAGCTTGGATTTTATTCCAAACGTGACAGGTAGATAGCTATAGAAATGTTTCAAAGAGGGAATTATTACAATATAATTTGTGTTTTTGAAGATTCTTTCACCTTCTGGGTGGAGAAGAGAAACCAGTTAGGGATCTGTAGCTCAAATCTAGGCAATCGTGGTTCAGGCAATGGTCACAGCAATATGGCAGTAAGAAGTGATCAAATTCCATATTGGTATTGCTGCCAGATTGGATATGTGCAGAGAGAGACAAAGAGGGGTAGAGACTTCTGATAATGAGGCCGAGGGCCTGTGTAATAGCACCTTTACTGAAAAGAGGAAGAGAATTGGGCAGAGTTTCAACTGGCCATTCAGTAGAGCGATCAAGTACCTACTATGCGGGTTAGGAACATGGCCAATATCAGAACTAGAAATCTGAATTGGGATGTCATCAGCATATACTATAGATGATATTTAAAACTTTAATGAGGCCACCCGAGGTTGGGTGTAGATAGAACATGAGTCCTGGTGAAGGGAAGAAAGCTAGAGGGAGCAAGGAGAGAAGATTCATTAAGACCAGTAAAGAAGGGAAAAGCCAGGAAAGACTGATACATTGAGAAGTGACTGAGACAATGTTGTGAATAGGAGGGAGTGATCAATTGTGTAAATGCAATTGGAAGGTCCAGTAAGGTGAGGACCACATATAGAACACCAGATTTATGATGCATATCATTGCTACTTTTAACCAGCTTGTTTTCAATGGGGCTGAGCTGTGGGAATGAAAGCCTGCTCATGAGTGGAGTCAGGAGAGAATGAATGGAAAATAATAGAAAGAGAGAATATAGGCAACTACTTAGAGAAGTGTTACTATGAGGAGACACAGAGGAGTAAGGCTGGCGATGGACTTAGAATCAAGGGATGACTTTTTGATATGTAGCATTTTATAGCTGATATAGGGGATTTGAGTGCTGATGTCAATGATCCAGGAGAGAGGAAGAGGCCAAAATTTCAGGAGAGAAAGGGGACACCTGCAGGAACAAAATCCTTAACAGATAAAAGTGAATGAAATCTCTAGTACAAGGATAAGATTAGGCTTTGTGTAGGAGAAGGGGTGTTTATCAAACTTTCATTTAAGTGAATAATCTCTATTTTAAGCAGATATGCTATGTAGCTTATTCTATTGCACATACTATCTCTTATTGCGCATTCAGGTATTTATGATGATATGTAGGTAGTCCTTGAATAGAAGAGTAATACACTAACTGGCAAACTTGTAAATTTTCTATGACAGATTCATTTGAATTACTTTATTTACAAAAGTAAAAATGAACAAAAAAATTAAACCTTCAAATCAACCTCTTAAATACAATTCATTCTGTCCAACTGAGCCCTTAGGCATCTGTTTAATATTCAAGATACGTTTTCCCATACTCAGTGCACATTTCTATTTACAATTAACCTCTACTTGAATGTGCTTCAGATATGTAGGGAGAATCTATAGGGAAACAAACAACAGATTGTTGCATTTCATGAAAAGCCTCAGGCTTGAAGTTATAAACCTGTGCAAGCATTAGCTCTGCATCCCTGGGAACCAAGTGCCAGGGGCACTCTGCCCTTCTGTACAGGCAGTGCTGCTTTGGAAGCGTGGAGCTGTCAAAACTTTTTTTTTCTTTTTAATGAGCACGTTCTTAAAAAATGAAGTTTGCTAGGGATTTTGTACTTACATTAGCACTTTAACTTGTAGTGGACCTTGGACTACAGGAATTAAATGGTGGTGGGGATAATCAGAATAGAGTTAATAATAGAATAGTGTTTTCATTATTAAAACAGATTGTCACGGAAAGCAACACTAGATAGTCTGTGTTGAAATCAGAATGTGCGTCCTCTGGAATGATAATGATAATTCTTTACAGAAATTTTATTAAAATCAGTTAATTTGTTTGAAGTATCTTTTTTACACTCCCCAATACATTTTTTTCATTATTAAAAGAAAAGTAAATGAAAGTGATAATCAATTCACTTTTTAGTTTTACTCTGTGGTTTTCCTCTTGAAGCTGAGTATATTATCACTCAGGTTTAGACTAAACTTCTAGTTGCCGTCATGGGGATTGATGGCAAGCTTTAGAGGGGACATTTAGCAAATCATAACCTCTCAACCACTTCATTTCTGTATAAATGGCCAGAATTGCTTTCTGATGTGATAACTGTGACCATCTCAACAGGCACTTGGTGAGAAAAGCATCCACTCTGCCATCCACAGCACAGAGGCTCTTGGATGACACTATTCACTGTACCCCAGAGGAGCCAAAGAACCTTTTGTGGCTTCTCTGCTCTCAACACAATCAGAAAACCATTGAAAAGATGAAATGTAAAATACCAGGAGGAAATCAGAGAAATGTACATTTATTACAGAAAAATACAGACATCTTAAGTTTTTAGGTCCTCAAAATGACTTATAGCATTTGTTTGTAGCTATTTCTCTCTGAGGACAACTCTTGGGTCTCAGGCATAGGTGCGGTAATATCCTGTCTTGTATACACCAATCTTCCTTTTTATCATTTATTATCTCTATCAGAGATGGTGCTAGTGCCAATAGCAGTGGATCATGACTAACCTCTTGCCAAAAAGTATAGATTGAACAACTTTTACCCATTTAGCATAGCATTGAGCCTGGATGTCAATACCAAATGACAGTTAAAGGTACTCGCACATACTGCAAATAGAATTATATGGTTAAATGGTTGAGGTAAAGAAGGAGAGCTGATATTTATTGAGAAAGTACTGACATTGTCCCTGAATTTCATATATGTTCTTTCATTTCATTATCTCAATAATTTCTTCATACATATGAATCATCCGTCATACTCCAGCCATTGGGTAAAGCCCTCAGATATATCAGTGAGCAGGGTGTACACACTGTCTGCACACTCAGAGCTTACAGTCTAGAAAAATAGACAATGATTATAGAATTACTATGATTGATTGATCTTGAAGTGAGAATTTAATTTATCACCACTTTATAAATGAGGAAATTAAGGTTTATGGAGGTGAAGTAACTTTTATTAAGATTTGAATCTAGGTATTTTTTTCCCTCTGGGGACAGAACGAATCCCAGTTCTGCTAGTTTACAACTATGTGAACCTGAGGAAGTTCATCTTTCTGACTGAGTTTCCTGAGGTGATGAATAGGGACAATAAAATACCTTCCAGCCTCACTCATCTTACGTCTTACTCATTCTACATCCTACATGTAGTTAGATACTTTCCATTTTCTGAGTTCAAGTTTAGTCATCACTTCTCAAAAAAGGCTTCCTTGACTGACTTCTCTGTCCCCACCCCAAGAATCTTTTGAGTGAATATGTTCTGTAGTGCCTTTATAGCATTCCCTTCTCATAATACTAACTGCCTAAAATGTAATTGCCTGTTTACTTTTGTTAATGCAAAAAGACAAAGAGCTTGGGTTGAGGGGTCAACTATGTTTCATTAAGTTTTGCTGTAATAATTCAACACAGCCCCTGCTACATCCCCAAACTGTGCCACATCTATCTTGATTCTACCATATTGTGAAGAGAAAATAGTGAGTCTGTTTTCTTCTGGTGCTGGGTAAGATGGCCTTTGAGTGAAAGCATAGTAAAGAAAAGTAGTTAGGATGAAGCCAGAGCAGTGACTAGAAAGGCAAGGCAAAGTAAGGTTGCCAGTGGCAGGCAGAACTTTACAGGGAAATGCAAAGAGCTCTCCACTCCTGCCCAGTGCTTCACACCTACTGGCACATTCATTCAACACCTCAGTCTGCAGACTGATATATTTTTGATGAGGGAAAAGTTAGGGAAATCCTGAAGAGTCAAAACAGACAGAAGACACAGTTCTTCTATCCCGAATCAATGGGACTATTTGGGCCATAGCTTTGCCTTTCTGCAACCAGGGTCCAATCTAGTGCAAATCAATATTTGTTGATGCATAATTTCATGGAGCAGGCTGTGTTTTCTATAGCAAGGTTGTCTTTTAATAAGATGACCAAGCACGACTTTATAAGGCAAACAAATGAAATAAAACCTTCCAGACGACCACTGGAAATGTTTCTTTTTTTTTAAACGCCAATACAGACCTTTCAGTGAAATGGCCTGACAGTTTTATGTGTTCCTTCCTGTTTAGCATGGCAGTAAGGGATGGAATTTGGGCTTGTTCTGTCTGAATTCAGGCCCACCATGACCTGTTGAAGTCACTCTCTCAAAATAAAGACAGACTTAAATAGTAAACTTTTAAACATAATCCTAAACTAGAACTTAATAGCATTTTTCTTTTTACCTGTGATTTTTTTTTAAATTTAGAGATTATAAAAATGTAAAACCAATAAATTATAACTGCTATGTTGTCCAGAACATGGATTATCCTAGAAATATGTGAGAATGTGATATAACCTATTTGAAACTGACTCTATATGGGGGTGGGGAGCATAGAGCCTCCAGGGGAATTAGGGTCACTAAAGAATAAAGTTTAAATGTTCCTTTTTTTTTTTTACTCAGCTAAAAAGAGACTCAAATATGAAAGGTTTAGAGTGGCCACAGCAAGCCCTATATGTGGGAGAGATCTAGGAGTTTTCAGCTAAATTGATAAATACTTACTGAAAGGATAGTTTTCCATTCATTTTTTAAAAAATAAACTACTTTTTAGAGAAGTTATAGGTTCACAGAAAAATTGAACAAAAAGTACACAGAATTCTCATATACTTTCTACATGCACAGGATCCCACGATATCAACATCTCCTACCAGAGTGGTACATTTGTTACAATCAATAAACCTACACTGACACCGCATAATCACCCAAAGTCAATAATTTACATTAGAGTTCAGTCTTGGCATTGTACAATCTATTATTGTGGTATCATACAGAATAATTTCACTACCCTAAATATCCTTTATACTCCTCCTATGTATTCCTCCCTTCCCACTAACTCCTGGCAACTGCTGATCTTTTTTACCATCTCCATAGTTTTGCTTTTTCGAGAATGTCATATAGTAGGAATAATAGATATTCAGATTAGCTTCTTTCACTTAGTAAGATGCATTTTGATATTCCTCCATTTATTTTCATATTTTCATTTATTTTGATATTTTCTTTCTTTTTAGCTCTGAATATCATTTTATTGCCTGTTTGTACCAGATTATTTATCCATTCACTTACTAAAAGTCATCTTAGTTATTCCAGATTTTGTCAATTGTAAATAAAGTTACTATAAACATCCATGTGAAGGTTTTTTTATGTGGACATAAACATCCATGTGAAACATCCATGTGAAGGTTTTTATGTGGACATAAATTTTCAACTGATTTGGGTTAAATACCAAAGAGTATGGTTGCTGGATCATATAACGACTATGTTTAATTTCGTAAAAAAACTCCCAAACTGTCTTCCAAAGTGGCTTTACCATTTTGCATTTTCACTAGCAATGAATTATGGTTGCTGTTGCTCCACATGCATGTGAGCATTTGATGTTTTTAGTATTTTGGATTTTCTCCATTCTAATAGGTGTGTAATTGTATCTCGACTTTTTTTCCAACCAATTTTCTGAATTACCTCTTTAATTTGAGATTGAAGCATTGGACCAAGGAACCAGGTATAATTCAGACTAGAGAATGGGGAGCTGGCTGTGATGTTAAAGGAGGAGCAGTGGTCAAAGGAGCAGTGGTTAAAGGAGAAGGTGGGTTTGATGAGTTGTTCCTAAAACTCATTTTAGAGCCCAAGGGACTAAAAAGAAGATCAATTACAAGTTATGAAACTCAATATGCATATTAGTTTAGAATTGACATTTATGAAGCATCCACCAGCTATCTACAGTTTTATAACTGTATCACTAATGATCCTTTGCTCACCAAGATCTCAAACTAAGTCTCCCCTCATATTTTGGAGGTGGATTTTATCTACAGGTATCTCAGTTGAACTCTTGCTATACTATTCTAGTTACCAGGTGTAATTAGATGAAGAAACTAAGGTAAAGGTCAATCTATAAAATCAAACAATTTGTCCCTCTCTGTCTCTGCTAGTTATCCTGATGTGTATTGTCCTTAAACTGTCTTTTCACTGAGTGTGATAATGGCCTTGAGCAAAGTAAAAGTCACAGTGGAAAGAAGGAGGAATAAAGAAGGAAAGCTTTCATTTATTATCTCTCTCTTCTGAGCCATAGATCCTTTTTAGAAAGGCTGCCCTCAAAACATTTAACAGTCTATTCTTTTGTTCAGTCAAATACTTAATAAGTTCAGCTTTGACAGAAAGCTCATTTGTTCTTATACTATAGAATATTTTGAAATTTTATAATCTTTGCTGCTGCTATGCCCATTTATGTTTACACAGACAGCCCTTTGCAGGGTACCTTGTTACAGAGACTCATGCATATTGAAACTTTGTCTTTGTTTTACATAGTTCTATATATCTGAGATTTGATCTGATTTAAGAGCTACATACTTTACTGGGAAAATTGTCACCATCAGACAGGAACTCCCTCATTTTTAAACCAACTCCTACTTATATCCATGTACCATCGAGAAAATGTTTCTCTCCTCCCATGGGCCACAGCATCACCTGTACTCTGCATCCCACCTTAGAGGAAGAAAGTTAATATTTCAAAATATCCTTCATTTAACACCTTTAGTGATTCACTACTTTTGTATTCCTGTACCTATCACTTAGTAAGGCTTTGTTTTCTTAGTTTTAAAACACTGGCCTCTCCTGCTTTCCTTTCTTCCTCGGTCCATTTTTTTCCTCTTTTCTTTGCTAGCTCCTTCTATGATGGCCTCATTTGGTCTAGGGATTTGTTCTCAAGCTGTCTTTTTTTTTTTTTCCCATCTCTAACCTTTGTCCCTAAGCGATCTCATCAGTTCTCAGCTCTCTTGTGTTATGACTCCCACATGTCCACTGGAGCCTACATCTCTTCCCAGAGCACCTTATTCTCATGTCATATGTCTGCCTGACATTTCCTCTTGGATTTGTCTTGGATTCTCTAGCTTAACAGATCCAAAATGAAATTCTGGATTTTTCTCCTTCCATGTCCCCATTCTTTCCTTTCTTGTAAAAAACACAGTGCTTTATGAGGTTAAGCCAAAAATCTAGGCATCTTTCCTTTCTGATATACTAGATATCACATATATTAGCAAGCTTTATTTATTCTACCTTGAAAACATACCTGAAATTCTTCTTCACCTCATGTCCACTGCCATCCTCTTAGTCCAGGCCTCCACCATCTCTTGCCTCTGAACACATCAACTTCTAACTGGTATCTCTACTTTCACTGTTGTCCTTTATCCTATTCCCCACAGTTGCCCCCATCTATTCTTCAAACAGCAGCAAAAGGGATCTTCTCGATAATCTGATAATCCTCTTTCCTTACTTTCAAAATCCTGCACTAGTTCTCCTTATATTTAACATTCAACCTTCTTCTCATGGCCTAGAATGTCCTCCATTATTTTGTTTAGCTCCCTAACCTTACTTTTTTTCTACTCGTCTCTTCACTTGGCTTGCTCAGATATCACTGGTATTATGTGGAGGGAGGGTGGTAAGGAGGGAGAGAGGAAGGAAAGAAGGAAGGAAAGGAAGGAAGGAAGGAAGGAAGGAAGGAAGGAAGGAAGGAAGGAAGGAAGGAAGGAAGGAAGGAAGGGAGATTTTTATTTATGATGAGGAACTGAGGCCCAAAGTAACACAGTAAATAAATAGCAGAAGTGAGATTCATCCTCAACTCTACTTTATTCTCTAGAGCTATCCTCTTTGCCCTACTTCATTTTGTATGTCAGGCAAATACAAAATGCTCTGTAATATATAAAATCAAGAGCTTATTTAAAAATTAATGTGATTTGACAAAGAACTAGTTCTGAATTTGGATAGGCCTATTATTTACTCACTGTAGAACTGTCAGAATGATCTGAGCTTCAATTTCTTCACCTATAAAGACATAAGAAACCTATCCCATAATTTGATTGTAATAATTATATGATAATGTGTTTGTATGCTTAGCATATTTTGGTAGTCAACGTCTGCTAGTTCCCCTTTCTCTCTCCTCTTCTGTTTTCAGAAATACTTTATATGTGTTTCAGGTGTGAGCCAAACATCATGAAATCTATGACTTTCCTTGTTCAGTGATAACAGTACCTCCATTACTGTCACCATGACTGCCACTGCCTTCCAGTGAGCAACTGCTCTCTGAAAGGCACTGTAATGGGCACTTTATATACATAATTTCCTTTAACCTCCCATCATCTGAATCTGTGTTTCCTGGAAACTTTGACAAGGGTTTCTTCAAGAAAATGCTTCCATAGTTAAGCACATTTCATAAATGTAGAAAATTATATGCTCCTCATGGTAGGTTATAACATGTAACTTTAACCAGAAAATTAAAGATCTTGAAAGTCTTGTATTCAACAGTGTTTCATTAACTTACATATCGCTATGAAAATTATCCCTCTGGCATTTTTGTTTGTTTGTTTGGTTCTTTGCTTAGCGTCTGCTTACATTCTGCCACCCTAATATTCATTGGGATGCACATTTTGACTGTGCACTAGAGTTCTGTTAACACTGCTTAAAATCAGATGAAAGTTTGGTAAAATTTTACTTGGTAGAAATTATCTTCTTTTCTGTTTTCATTGTTGGGTAGTATTCATTATGATTTTCTGTATTCATTTAAATTCTGATGGGTTAGAGTTCCTCTGTTGAGAAATCTATTTTTCCCATCCTCCATCGCAGATCATTCTGCTGCTCATTATAGAAGTCAACATTTTCATAGGGTGTAGAAAAGTGGAAAATCTGAGAGAGATGATCTGCGTGTCAAGGAAGAGAGAGGAAGAGAGATTAATTTGTATTGAATTTGGAAGAGAAGACTTTGGAAGATAATGTCACTTTTGGCCTAAATTATTATGTTAAATAAATTTATTTTTATAAGAATTTTATGATATAATTTTAAATTTTTTCAAAATTGAACAAATCTTATATATGATCTAATCATATCTCAAGACAGGACTTGCTTGGGTTCAAATGAAAGGGAATGATAAAAATAATATTATTTTTTAAGAGCTTCTTAGGACAGAGATCTTGTCTTGTTTATATTATTAAAGGAAAGTCGTGATAATGTCTGGCACAGAGTAGGTATTTAATAAATACTTAAAAAAATAAATGAACTTTTATACCATAAAAAAAAAAGGATCATAAGTCCTAAAACCACTGCTGACACGTAAATCAGCTGCATAAATCTTCTTAATAAGTACTCTAATGTACCAGTTTATCTTTTTTAGAACTCAGTTTGGGTTCTTTAGATTTAGTTGCTAATATGAAGTGTCCAAATGTAGTCATTTAAATTATTGTGTTTTTTATCTTTTTTAAAAAGGGTCAGAATTTTGTTTTGACAATTTTTGGAAGGATGGCTGACATTGGGGAGATTTAAATTATTATTACATTTGTGCAGATGTCATGATATTATAAAATAAACTTGTCTTAGTCCATTTAGGCTGTATCACAAAAATAACATAGACTGGGCATCTTAAACAACCAACGTTGATTTCTCACAGTTTCTGGAGGTCGAGAAGTCCAGAATCAAAGTGCCAGCAACTTCCGTGTCTGATGAGGTTTGGCTTCTTAGTTCATAGACAGCTATCTTCTCACTGTAACCGCACAGGTGGCATTAGAGCAATAAGCACACTAATCCCATTCATGAAGGCTCCACTTTCATGACCTAATCACCTCCGAAAGGCCCCACCCCTAATACTATCTCATTTCAGATTAGGATTCAACATATGAATTCTGCCATTATGCAAACATTCAGTCCACAGCACGTCTTTTTCTGTTTTTGTTATCAAAGACAAAACTTCCATATTTCCTTTATGTTTTCTTCACAGGGTTCTTTATCTTGTTCTTCCCTTCTAAGGGTTTTTTTGTTTTGTTTTGTTTTGTTTTGTTTTTAAAATCTAGTCTCGTGGTTATGTAAGCACTAAGATTTCTTTTGTCCATACTTTACAAGAGCTATCAAAGACAATGACTGAGTTAAGGAATTACTAGGCAATGTGTTCAAAGAAGATAATGTAATTCATTAGGAACAACATGTGAGTTACATTACTTTTATAACTGTACAAAGTAATAGGTTTGGGAGAATTGTGGTAAGCCTAGGCATAGTTATTATTCAGCCATACCTTGGTAGTGGCTTTGCTTTCCTCTCCAAGATGAGTTTGAACTAAATTTAGTTCAAGAATGAGGTGAAGGGACTGGTTTCAGTAAACAAAATAATATAACTGTTAATGCAAAAGTTCTTCCAAGATGGAAGAGTAAGTGCACATATAAAAGGGAAGAGTATGGTACGATCTTGCTAGAGAATCTAAATAACAATTGTATGCTCCTTTCAGAAGCAATAGGGGCAAAGGAAAGTGTGTTAAAATATGCTACATCTACCTTTGCTGGTAAGGCCACCCAATCTGCTGATAAAACTTGACATCTTCATTTGAATATATGGGAAATTTCATCTAATGTATATGTATATATGGTGGTATTAGGGATTGCCTGTGTGTGCATATATATGATATCCTCTCACCAATTTGGAAACCATGAAACATAGTAAAATACAGTATGAGAACTAAGTTTAAAAAGAGAATTCGCAGCCAGTTTATAACTGCATACCCACATAAGTAATATTAACAAAATGCTCACGTCATTATAATAGATCTATAAGCAATAGTACTAATAATTCAAAAATTTGACTAAGCAGAAGAGTCACAGAGTGCAAGGGATGCTTAAATCATCCACTTTCAAACATGGGCTTACTTACCACAGCATGTGAATGGAAACCTGACCAGCTCTGGCAGCAGCTCCATTCATTGTTGAGGGGTTGTACATGTAAAAAGTCTTCTTTATATTAAGCTGCCATCTCTGTCTCTATCTCTACAACTTCCATCACCCTCTGCCCTTTGGGGACACAAAGAACAAATTTAATTTCTGTTACTTATGACAATTGGCCATTCAATTATTTATTCATTCATTCAACAGACCTTTATTGAGTAGCAACCATATGCAGGCACTGAGAATTCAAAGGTCAAAAATACCAAACTATGTTCTCAAGAATGGCACAGTCTATTACTTTGCCTCCTTGCAGTTTCTACTCTATGGGGTAAACACCCTTGTTCCTTTTGTCATTCCTCATGTGTCACGGTTCCAGGATCCCTTGCTACTCTTCTCTTTTGAATCAGTTGGAACTTATCTAAGTTCCTTAAAGTGTGGAGTCTGAAGCTGATAACAACTTATAGGTATTGCTTGACCAGAGCAGAGAACACAGATAATCTCATGTTGTGGATGTTCTGATGAGATTATGCAAACAAAGGCATTTGTTTTTCAGTCATTTCACACATAACGGCAACAAGTTTTTTCAGTTTGTTGAATTAAATCTGAAGTCATTATCCTGCCTTCAAGCTCCTGTCCAACCTATTTATATTAATTTATTCACTACTATTCCCCAATGTAAATTCATTGTGTGTTTTTCTTTCCTATATATCTTTGCTATTTTGTTCTCTCTTCCTTGAACGTGCCCATGGTGGCCTGTTTCAAAGCTAAATATTTTAAAAGATCATCTTGGTACATTTTTATTCCTGAAACATTCTCAATCTCTTACTTACGGTATGCCTGAATGAGTGACTGTCAAATTATTTGAAGGCTTGCTATGGCCAGATACAGTTAGGTATTAAATGTTTTATTAGAATATAACAGAGTTTATACTCATCAGTTAATTCTCAGCATAGCTGTATGAGAAAAGAGGTAACTGATAACTTTTATTAATACAGATAACAAAATTGGGGCCTCCATTGCTTTCTCACTCTGCAACTGCTGTAGCTTATACTCCCTGAGTTTTATAGGAATTATCATACCATATCATATGTGTTCCTAGAGAGAATTTTGTTCTGTAAACACCTGATCTGAGAGCTCCCCTTAGGGAGGAAGCTGTCTCTATTCAGGAAAATATCCTAACAGATTGCCTTAGGGGAGGATATGAAGGCTTACTCTAAAGAAGCCAGTGAAATAAATAAAGAAAAAAAAAAAAACTACTTGAAGAGGTTAAAGAGTTGGAGCTCGAGGAGTAGGCAGGAGAGAGAAGATAGGGAAGGGGAGACAGAGTATAATAGGAAAGTAGCAAACTAGAGAATAGTGACCAGAGAAAAGTGGCCAAAGGACTTTTGAGGACAGGGGTCTCTTGGATTCTGTGATCAAGGCCTTTGCTGTTTGATTTTGGGATATAACACTTCTTTCCTCATTGCCACAAACCTTCAGTGAAATCTGCCACATTACAGATGCCTGTGTGAGTGATGCTTTAGTTCAAGTCAAAAACAGAGGACTCTATTGAAATCTAGACAGGGCAGGAGAGAAGGATGGTGGTCAGATAGAGAGTTCGGCAAGAACAAAATATCAGAATGAGAAAGTTGCCTCAGATTATGAACTTCATACAATTAGTCCCATTTTATATGAACTCTCAAAGGACGGAGTAACCCCAGCCAACATATGGGTTACATTTACATTTCTGCCTGCCAACCAGACATGAGGCAAAGTGAATGCAAAGACTGTGGTTTCAATTTTGGTGTCTCTCATGCCTAGCCCTCAGATTTCCTCATTGCCTGCTTTATTTTCAGTTTCAAGTTCCGTATGCAGCAGCTTTTGAGCTGTTACTCAAATGATTATCATTTCCAGGGAAATTTCTCATTTGCTACATGTCTAAAGTTTAAGGCCACTTTTTGAGTGTATTGTTTACACAAATACAATATGTTTTTCATTAGAACAGTGAAAAACACCCAAATA
>NW_011888883.1:3339596-3344837 GCF_000151845.1 Pteropus vampyrus
TTGGCCATTCAATTATTTATTCATTCATTCAACAGACCTTTATTGAGTAGCAACCATATGCAGGCACTGAGAATTCAAAGGTCAAAAATACCAAACTATGTTCTCAAGAATGGCACAGTCTATTACTTTGCCTCCTTGCAGTTTCTACTCTATGGGGTAAACACCCTTGTTCCTTTTGTCATTCCTCATGTGTCACGGTTCCAGGATCCCTTGCTACTCTTCTCTTTTGAATCAGTTGGAACTTATCTAAGTTCCTTAAAGTGTGGAGTCTGAAGCTGATAACAACTTATAGGTATTGCTTGACCAGAGCAGAGAACACAGATAATCTCATGTTGTGGATGTTCTGATGAGATTATGCAAACAAAGGCATTTGTTTTTCAGTCATTTCACACATAACGGCAACAAGTTTTTTCAGTTTGTTGAATTAAATCTGAAGTCATTATCCTGCCTTCAAGCTCCTGTCCAACCTATTTATATTAATTTATTCACTACTATTCCCCAATGTAAATTCATTGTGTGTTTTTCTTTCCTATATATCTTTGCTATTTTGTTCTCTCTTCCTTGAACGTGCCCATGGTGGCCTGTTTCAAAGCTAAATATTTTAAAAGATCATCTTGGTACATTTTTATTCCTGAAACATTCTCAATCTCTTACTTACGGTATGCCTGAATGAGTGACTGTCAAATTATTTGAAGGCTTGCTATGGCCAGATACAGTTAGGTATTAAATGTTTTATTAGAATATAACAGAGTTTATACTCATCAGTTAATTCTCAGCATAGCTGTATGAGAAAAGAGGTAACTGATAACTTTTATTAATACAGATAACAAAATTGGGGCCTCCATTGCTTTCTCACTCTGCAACTGCTGTAGCTTATACTCCCTGAGTTTTATAGGAATTATCATACCATATCATATGTGTTCCTAGAGAGAATTTTGTTCTGTAAACACCTGATCTGAGAGCTCCCCTTAGGGAGGAAGCTGTCTCTATTCAGGAAAATATCCTAACAGATTGCCTTAGGGGAGGATATGAAGGCTTACTCTAAAGAAGCCAGTGAAATAAATAAAGAAAAAAAAAAAAACTACTTGAAGAGGTTAAAGAGTTGGAGCTCGAGGAGTAGGCAGGAGAGAGAAGATAGGGAAGGGGAGACAGAGTATAATAGGAAAGTAGCAAACTAGAGAATAGTGACCAGAGAAAAGTGGCCAAAGGACTTTTGAGGACAGGGGTCTCTTGGATTCTGTGATCAAGGCCTTTGCTGTTTGATTTTGGGATATAACACTTCTTTCCTCATTGCCACAAACCTTCAGTGAAATCTGCCACATTACAGATGCCTGTGTGAGTGATGCTTTAGTTCAAGTCAAAAACAGAGGACTCTATTGAAATCTAGACAGGGCAGGAGAGAAGGATGGTGGTCAGATAGAGAGTTCGGCAAGAACAAAATATCAGAATGAGAAAGTTGCCTCAGATTATGAACTTCATACAATTAGTCCCATTTTATATGAACTCTCAAAGGACGGAGTAACCCCAGCCAACATATGGGTTACATTTACATTTCTGCCTGCCAACCAGACATGAGGCAAAGTGAATGCAAAGACTGTGGTTTCAATTTTGGTGTCTCTCATGCCTAGCCCTCAGATTTCCTCATTGCCTGCTTTATTTTCAGTTTCAAGTTCCGTATGCAGCAGCTTTTGAGCTGTTACTCAAATGATTATCATTTCCAGGGAAATTTCTCATTTGCTACATGTCTAAAGTTTAAGGCCACTTTTTGAGTGTATTGTTTACACAAATACAATATGTTTTTCATTAGAACAGTGAAAAACACCCAAATATGCCATTTCCAATTAATTCTGATTTTTGTGGTTATTTTATGTCACTTAGATTAACATCAGTAATATTTCTCCATTTCAACCACAGAATTCAGACACATATTTTATATGGAGGCTAACCTGAAATTTCTTCCCATTTAGATCTTCTTAGAAGTGATATTAGTTTTGGGAAAATAGTAGCAATAAAAACCTACTTCTCAAGTTGAGTGTTTCTTTAGGATATATACTGTGTAGTCACAACAACATTTTATGCTGTGTGATCTATTTCATTGTCAATCTAAATTTATTAAGATTAACTTTGAGAATTAGTGTAGTTTACTATCTACTTTTCCTAGTAGTTAGGATGGCTCCTATTGATGATACAGAATTCATTTCTTTATGTATTTATTATAATCAGAGATTTTGACTTTAATATTTGAATAGAAAAAAATATATACTGAAGGCACTAAATTGGTAAAATCTGTTTAGGATAAGCCAAATTTATCAATGCTTCCCAGTGA
Source organism: Pteropus vampyrus (assembly GCF_000151845.1). Taxonomy (NCBI): domain Eukaryota; kingdom Metazoa; phylum Chordata; class Mammalia; order Chiroptera; family Pteropodidae; genus Pteropus; species Pteropus vampyrus. The sequence goes on from NW_011888883.1 coordinate 3,341,923, forward strand.
GAAAAGTTGACAAAATTTGCAGTTCATGAATTTATACCTAGTATCCTCACAGAAGTAATTTAAAAATTGTATCTGCATGAATTATTATAATATTTATTCCTACCTTATAGAATAGTGGATGGTGATTAGATGGTTAGAACAGTGGACTATGAATCACAGACATTTAGGTTCTGGCTGTGACCCTGCTACTAACCAGCCGAGTAAACTTGATCACCTTTTTCGGTCTTAGTTTTTTTACTTGTAAAATGAGAAGACATTTGACAGTCTCTCTCAGTGCTAATGATAGTTATAATTCTCAATGATGATTCCTCATGGGAATTAAAGTTACTTTCCAAATTTAAAAACTCTTCACAGCAAGGATTTCACTTAAAGGAAATGCTTCTGAGCATGCTGATAAAATACTAAAGGACTAAGCCAAGACCTTTTGCTCATCACAAAAATAGACTTCACTGGTTCCAGGCGTGTATTATTTTCAGTGGGTCAAATATATCACATATGCTGTACTTTAATGCCTTGACTAATGGACAAGGTATCTTCCAAGAATAGAATTTATTTATTTATTCATTTTGGTTATTTTCATTACTCTGGAAAATTAGGCTGAACTTCAAGGTAAACCATAGAGAGAACAAAGCAAAGATCCTTGTCCAGAGAAGTCATCATTAAAGAGGGCAGGCAGAGACACTGTTCTTTGTCTTCTGCCGTGGTCCTCACCCACTCCTTCCTCTGTGTAGAGAAATTCTTTTTGGCACCTCACCCTTTTTAGTTCCCTAGTGTCTCATTCTTCTCTTTAGGGTTTAAAGAAAATTATCTACTTTCATCCTGTCTGGCTAACTTGCAGGGAGAGTTTTCCTAGAATGATTGCCTGTGCAGTCACTTCATCGTGCTGTGGTTACCTCAGAAAAATCCCTTTAGAAGCTTTCACTGGGAGGGAGTTCAGTTCTGAAAGACAAAGGACTAAAACAGCCAGTGAGTGGATCTTCCAGAAGATTCGCATTTTTTAAGATAATAAATTCTGAAGTTTAAAAAAGGAGGTGAGAGGATAATGGGTTAGGAATGGGGATACTTTATCTTGAAATACATAATCTGTGATTTAAATAAAAGTGTTAGTATGTGAAAAACTTAAAAAGATATTTCAAAATGAGGCATTTTAACTTTCATATTGTTTCCTTCTTTTTTTCTTGCATTTCAAAATTTAATGGAACAATATATTTATATAGGATGTAAACCTTGGTCTTAATATTTGGAGTAAGGATAAGTCTATACAAGACCAGTATGCAAGGATGCATTTTATAAATTAAAGTTTAAGTATGGAAAGAAGTGATGAGAATGAAGCTTTCCTTATTGCATATTCATTACGTGAGAACCAACTTCCAAGAGAGCACAAAGATTTAAATTCTATACCCTTAGCTCCATTCTGACCAATGGCTCATTGCATTAATTCTGTGTATTCAAGAGTTCAAATGCGATGCCAAAGATTTGGTCATTAATGACAAGCGACATGGCTAACTTGAGGCACAAAGGTATTCTTATATTATAGCAAATTTGGCACAAAATACTCGATTAACTGTCCCAGACTTTGGCTCCTTTTTGCATGTTTAACATAGTCATTGATCTAACAATGTGCTCTCCTGTTTCATAACTATGAGACTTTTTCTCTCCAGAGACTTCAGGAAAATTTTTGGATCTTCAGACAATTCAGATTAATACTTGAACATTTGTATCATACCTAAGTTGATTTTCAGAGTTCCTTAGGGAAGTGTGAGTTTTGTGGTGGAAGAGAATATAATTTTTGGTTCATTTTGGGGGTTGAAACTATTTTGAGTTAGTTCTTGGATTGTTTCATTTCTTCTGATTCTGATAGTTGGAACATACTGGTGGTATCAACTGGAAGTAGTCTGGGACCAAACCAAAAGTTAATTTTCGGTCTAAGTGGAGCTAATGTCCCCATCTTATTCAGGTCAATTTAGTTCAATGATATCTATTGCTATGCAATAGTTAGGCTTTGAAGGAGATTAAAAAAGAAAAAAAGAAATGCAAAACAAAATAATTGTGTATATCATGTCTCCTTTAATTGCAAATGTCAGAACATAACCTGAACTAAGTTATGCCAAAGGAAAATTTCTTAGAAGTGTACTTTGTTCTTTGGCAATTAAAGGAAACAATAAAAGAAAGAGAATTAATGAATTGTGGGATAGGCAGAGATACATGGGAGTCAAGAACAAGTAGAAGCAGGAACTTTACATTGCCAGGACACTATTACTGCCATTTGTATATGCATCACTCTGCGCCTTAGTCTTGTTCTCTCCTTCAAAAGGCCAGCCTAATCTACATTAAGCAAGACATGGACATCAATTACTTCAGAGATTTACAGTTCACTGCTTCTACCACTAGTGCAGACTGATTTCTTTCACAATTTAAGTTAAAACAACAACAACAACAACAACAACAACAACAACAACAACAACAACCACCACCAACAACCAAGAACTCTCAATGGCCTGGTGTGGGTTATGTACCCTCTAGGTATACATGATGGTAGCTAGTGCTGAATCTGCAACTAATCTTAGAGCACTTGCCCTTTTAGAAGCTTGCATTTTATTACCTATATTGGGGCAGGTAACAAGGACTTCGTTCAATGTTAAAGGTAAACTATGGAAATGAGACTCATGTGAAAGATTAGAGGGGCAGAAAAAAAATGCCTATTAGAAAAGAGAGGTGACAAAGGAACTTAATAATCTAAGCCTGAGCATAGGTGAAAAAAGTCTTCTTTTAGAAATGGTAACCAATTGTCTACCCTGATACAGTTTCAGAGATTAAATTTATATTTCTACATGATTTAGGAAACTGTCATAGAAACTAACCTAAAACTATCCTTTAGGTTTCTAGTGTCCTGGATATTTTGACAGGAGCAAAAG
>NW_011888883.1:3344887-3349882 GCF_000151845.1 Pteropus vampyrus
AAAACAAAATAATTGTGTATATCATGTCTCCTTTAATTGCAAATGTCAGAACATAACCTGAACTAAGTTATGCCAAAGGAAAATTTCTTAGAAGTGTACTTTGTTCTTTGGCAATTAAAGGAAACAATAAAAGAAAGAGAATTAATGAATTGTGGGATAGGCAGAGATACATGGGAGTCAAGAACAAGTAGAAGCAGGAACTTTACATTGCCAGGACACTATTACTGCCATTTGTATATGCATCACTCTGCGCCTTAGTCTTGTTCTCTCCTTCAAAAGGCCAGCCTAATCTACATTAAGCAAGACATGGACATCAATTACTTCAGAGATTTACAGTTCACTGCTTCTACCACTAGTGCAGACTGATTTCTTTCACAATTTAAGTTAAAACAACAACAACAACAACAACAACAACAACAACAACAACAACAACCACCACCAACAACCAAGAACTCTCAATGGCCTGGTGTGGGTTATGTACCCTCTAGGTATACATGATGGTAGCTAGTGCTGAATCTGCAACTAATCTTAGAGCACTTGCCCTTTTAGAAGCTTGCATTTTATTACCTATATTGGGGCAGGTAACAAGGACTTCGTTCAATGTTAAAGGTAAACTATGGAAATGAGACTCATGTGAAAGATTAGAGGGGCAGAAAAAAAATGCCTATTAGAAAAGAGAGGTGACAAAGGAACTTAATAATCTAAGCCTGAGCATAGGTGAAAAAAGTCTTCTTTTAGAAATGGTAACCAATTGTCTACCCTGATACAGTTTCAGAGATTAAATTTATATTTCTACATGATTTAGGAAACTGTCATAGAAACTAACCTAAAACTATCCTTTAGGTTTCTAGTGTCCTGGATATTTTGACAGGAGCAAAAGAAAATTCTGTTTTGATAGATACACAAACCAAGTCTTGCAAAATTCCCATAGATAGAGCACAGATAAACATGAACTCATGATGCAAAATCATAAATCATCTAAGGAAATAAATTATACAAGTTAGAATAAGAAGAAGATAAAAAAAATGTGAAACAAAACAAACAGCAAAAATTAACCTTCTAGAACCTCAGGTGTTGACATTATTGGATACAGAATATAAATGTGTTTAAAATGCTTAATAAGAAATAGAAAAAGGAATTAAAAATATAAATAAGGAATAAGTTTAAAAAAAAAGGCTAGGAAAATCTGAAAAAAATAGAACTTCTAGAAACATATCTTTGGAATTAAAAACTAAATGGATGGACTAATAAAATGTAAGACACAGGTGCAGAAGAGAGAATTAGTGAACTGCAAGATAAATCTAAAGATTCTAAAGAAATTACCCAAATTCCAAAACAGAGAGACCAAGAGATAGAAAATAAAGAAGCAGTAAGAGAGATATGGAAGATAGTCTAAGAAAATATACCATAAGTCTAATTGTAATTTCAGAAAGAGGGAAAGTGAACATGGAGAAACCCAGTTTTTCAGAATTGATAGAAGCCATGTATCATCAGATTCAGGAAGCTGAAACCAATGCAGAGAAACTGCCAAAAAACAAACAAACAAAAACAACAACGACAAAAAACAAAGACAAAGAGAACTTTAAAGCAGTAAGAAAAAAATCCATTAATTTTAAAAGAAAGATGGTTAGTATCACATTAAACTTCTCAATAGAACCAAAAGAGATAGAAAACATTACAATAAAATTGTAAAAATGTTGAGAGGAAATAAGCGTCAAATCTGATTTATACATCAAGCTCAACCACAACTTAAGAGGACTGACTTTATGAAGGAAGGAAGCAAGATATACCAAAGGAAGGTCTGAGACTCAAGCAGGAACAGAAGACAAAGGAGGAAATTTGAAGAAATGAGTAAATCTAAACTAATCTAATAATTGTGTGTGGATTTACATATATATGCCCACACATTCATATATAAAAGAATAAAAATGTTTATATAGGTAATAAAAATATTATATAATTAAAATATGATGCATAAAATACAAATTGGGAGGGTGATTAAATTTAAACATTCTAAAGCTAGTGTGTTGTTTAAAAAGAGGGTGATTTGTTTTATATTATCTTAAATATTAAGATTAAGTATTAAAGGAATAGAAATAGAACATATCTTTCCTATTCTTTAGAGGAACTTCAGAGGAAGGCAAAAAATAAGTAAATAAAGAACAAAGAAGTATATATGAAATAAGCAAATGTAAAATACAATCATAATTCTCAAAATCAGTCTAATTCAAGAATACTAATAATCTCAAAATGCAAATAAATTAAATTTGCCAATTAAATGTGGCTATTTTTCAGATTAGATAAACATTTCTGCTATTTAGTATTTACAAGTGTCACATTTAAAACATGGGATGTAGAACTACTGGCTGCAAAAGATGGAAAAATATATATTTAATGTTAAATGAGCTATATATATTTAATGTTAAATGAGCTATATCAGCTCATTTAACATTAAATATATATAGTCATGAAAACAAAAGCATTAGAAGAGCTATAAAAGTTACAGATGTTTTAATTTACTAGGAAGATAAGAAAACCAAACTTGCATGTACATAATAGTATTAATCTCAAAATGAAAATTAACAGAAATATAACTGGAAAGAGATATTGTCAAACTCACTATCAAAGTGGAAGATTTTAACACTTTTAATTAACTGATAGATCAGGAAGACCAAAAATTGGAAAGAATACAGAAGATTTGAATAATAATAAGATTTCTGTGAAGAGCATTTATAGAACTTTGTACTCACCAATTAGAACATAATTTTTCTTATGTACACATGCAACAGTTATGAAAATTGACCAGACATTAAGCTATAAAGTAGATCTTTATCAAAGAACATGTATGAATGTATCAATATTATATAGTCTCAAAGTCATATAGTCTTAAATAATTGAAACAAAAAACCCCAATTCTAACTAATTAATGGATTAAAGAAACTTTATAATAAAAGCTAAAGAACACTAAGAAGTAAATAGTAAAGAAATGATTACAGATCAAAACTCATGTGAGGAAGCTGAACTGGCTATTAGAGGGAAATGTTTAGTTTTAGATTACAAAATGATAAAATCTAAATATTGAAAAGCTAAGGATATATTGCAAGAATTAAAAAAATTTTTTTTAAATGAACCCAAATTGTTTTGTAGTCTTTATGAGATAGGTGTGGCTACAAGAGGAGACAGAGGAAAGGCTCAGGAAAAAAGTTTTTTAGATTTACAGGACCTAGAGACAGGAAATGTGCAGGGCCACTTAGAAAAAAAACAAAGATGATCAGGAGCAGAAGCAGGAGCTAGGGGAAAGTTTAGGCTACTGCCTTTATTGAGGTTTCTGCAGAGCAGGCAAGGCAAGGCAGGGCAGGGTGAACAGTTTAGGACTGGCTAGTTTGAATAATTTCAGAAGACTTCGGGCTATAGGAGTGGTTCCTAGTTGTCTGGTGTCTGGCTGTAGGATAATTAAGACAGGCGAATATTGGCCTGGATTGTAAGTGCCAGGTAGAGGAGGTTAGCTTGGATTAGTTAGTTTGCATGTCAGGGGCTTGCTCTTTGCTAGGCCTTTTGCTATTTTTATGTGCTACATGTATACAGTGGAATACTAATCAGTCATAAAAAGTAAAATCTTGCTATTTGCGGGAAAGACATGGATGGATCTTGAGAGTATTATGCTAAGTGAAATAAGTAAAATGGAAAAGGACAAGAACCATGATTTCGCTCATGTGGGATACAAAACAAAAAGCAACAAATGAATAAACAAACCAAACTCAAAGATACAGACAACAGAATGGAGGTTACAAGAGGGAAAGCGGGATGGAGGATGGACAAAGATGGTAAACGGGGTTAAATAAAAGTGACAGAAGGAGACTAGACTTTGGGTGGTATACGTACAATAGAGTATACAGATGTATTATAAAGTCATACACCTGAAATTAATTTTAGAAAGTTTTAAAATAACTTTTAAAAAAGAATTGGCTAGCTTTAGGAGGGCAGCCTCTATAGCCAGAAAGCGTTTTTTTTTTTTTTTAGATGTCAAACATCAACTAGATGAAAAGATACACTAAAAAGTGTCAGCACAGCAAACATTAGTTTATTGAAAAGGATAATTACACCAATTAAACAGAACTCTGGCAACAGTGATCAAGGCAAACACAATTAACAATATTTGGAATAAAAATAGGGAAGAACTAAATATGCTAGAGATGTTACATAATATGCAGCAAAAATTTCAACGTTAAAAAATTTGAAAACTTAGGTAAAATAGATCATTTTATACAATGTGTCAAAATTGACTCAAGAATAAATAGAAAATCAAAATAAACCTATAATCATTTAAAAAGATAGAATCAACAGTTAACAGTGTTGTGTCATATTACATATATCACTGTCTTGCTTGTCTGGGACTATATACTTTTTTACAGAGAACTGGGTCCAAAGGGCAGGTGGGCCACGTGTAGTTTATTAGTTCTACTTTGGTTTGGGGTGATAGTACAGGAGAAATTAGTGATATTTTACCTCACGCAATTGGAGAAAATAGAATTCAAATCTATATTAAAAGATTAAATATAGCCTGCACTCTTGAGAAGTTTTTTCAATGCTGCTGATCTGTTGCTTTTCCTGGTAACTCTTGTCAAGATGGGATAGGTGATAAATACAATAGCAAATCCATGGTTTTTTTGTTTGTTTGTTTGTTTACAGATGTTACTACTTTAAAGAAACCATGGATTGGAAAAAGGCAGAAACTAACTCTCCTGATAACATATTTAATTTTTCCTGGCTAGGCTGTGGTTGACCCTGACCTTTTCTCCAAAGGGTTGGACCTATCTGGACTGGGGAACAGAACAGAGTCAATATTCATGTTTACATTTGCAGTTCCTCTTCCCTGATGGGTTTGTCCATATTTTCTGCCCATTTACTCCTGGGCTTATGTTTTCTGAATAATTTCTAGGATAATTTACATTAGAGATATTAACCTTTTGTTTGTCAGTTACATTGCATATATTT
>NW_011888883.1:3352347-3354454 GCF_000151845.1 Pteropus vampyrus
GAGGACTTTGGACCATGAGAATGAGGGTCATACTTTAAGTGTGTTGGAACTGAGCACTGGAAAAAACCTGGGTCTCCTCTGTCTTCCATTGCATGAGAGATGAACAAACTTCTCTTTTGTTTAAGCCAGTTTGGTTTCTTTTCCTATTATGTGCCGCCAAACATTTCTAACTATATAGTAGGATTTGGTACTGGAAGTGGAATGTTGCAATAATAGAAAAAAAAATCCGTCAATGGCTTAGTGGTGGCAGTTGGGTAATGGATGGTACAGATACTGTAGTCTAGAGAGCCAATGATCACTATAATGTAATAATCAAACATAGACAAGCTATCCTGGAGCTCTAGCATATTGTTTGGACCGAGAGAATGAAGGCCATACTTTCACTTTATTGGAACTGAGCACTGGAAGAAGCCTGGGTCTATTATGTCTTCTGCTGCATGAGAGAGGAATAAACTCTTTAGTTTAAGCCAGTTTTTTTTTTTTCTTTTTCTATTATGTGCTGCCAAACATTCCTAACTATATGGTAGGATTTGGTACTAGAAGTGGAATGTTGCAATAATAAAAACTAAAATGTGTCGATGGCTTAGTGGAGGCAGTTGGGCAATGGGTGGTGCAGATACTATAGTCTCAAGAGCCAGTGACCGCTGTAATATAATAATAAAACATAGACATGCTATCTACTTGGAAGGCATACCACCTATAGATGGAAGCCAGAACATGAGGGGAAAAGTACAATGTATTCTGATGCTTTTAGAGAAGTCTTAAGATGGAAACACTAAAACTAGATTTAGATAGTCATCAAGCAGAAATTGAAAGTCAGATTTTCTCCTTTGCTAAAGGAGGAATTCTCTACCTTTTGCCAAAAGCTATCTTGATTGGGATTCCCAGAATTTACATCCTTACAAGGGTGTACAAGTAAATTGCTTCTGTGTCCAAACTGAAATAGCAATGGCAAAACTGAAGCCTTAGCAGGAATTAAGACTGTGGCCCTTTAAGAGTCTTTGACCTCTGGAAAAAGGTCAAGTTAAAGATATAATCTGTACTCATTCAGCAAATCGTGAGTATCTATATGTTCCTAAGTGCTACTGAAACAGAAAGAAAACAAAACAAAACAAAACAAGGTAAGGGGGAGTGAAGGGGTTCCATTGTAAATAAGGCAGGATAGGGCCCCATTGGAAAAGTATCACTTACCCCAAGACTTATAAGGGTAGAGAGTAAGCCCCATAACTCTCTGGGCTGAGAGTATTTCATGCAGGTGGAGTGGTCTGTGTGAAAGGCCCTGATTTGTGCCAGGTGGGTTTAGAATGGCAGAGGCCAGGATGATGGGAGGGAGTAAGTAATGTCAGAGAGTTAATGGCGTAGGGACAGATCCTATACAGCCTTATAAGCCGCTGTGATGTTGTTGGCTTTTGCTCAGGTTGGGAGCCTTTGAAGAGTATGAGCAGAGGAGTAAATTGATCTCATTTATGTTTCAAAAGTGTCTCTCAAAGTGATTAAAGAGTAGTCAGTAGAGGCACAAGAGAAGGAAAAGAGGGCCTAGTAGGGTCATATTGCAGTGTCCAGGAGAGCGGTGATGGTGATCTACATCATAGCGTAGCAGCAAAGGGGCTGAGAAGTGGTTGGAGACTGTATAGCTTTTGAAGGTAGAACCAACAGGATTTTTGAGAAGTCATCTTCCCACCCAAACTTACTTTTTCCAGAAGGCTTGAGGCAGTGGCCATTTATGTGAGATAAATGGGAATAAGATTAACATTTAAATCAGTGGACTTTGTGTAAAGTGTATTTCCCTCCATAATGTGGGTAGGACTTATCCAATCAGCTAAAAGTCTGAATAGAATTAAAGACTGACCTCCATTGAACAAGGCGGAATTCTGCTGCTCATCCCTAAGTCTTCAGACCACTGGCTCTCTCTGAAGATTTTGGATGCGCTAGCCTCTATAATTGCATGAGCCAATTTTAAAAAATAAACCTTTTTCTAAATTATAGACACATCCTTTCAGTTCTGTTTCTCTAGAAAACCCTAGCTAATACAAGAGGATAGAGTACTGTTCACACATGAGGTATTATAAAATTTTCTTTCAAATGTTAATCTCATCCCAAATACTCT
>NW_011888883.1:3354504-3356065 GCF_000151845.1 Pteropus vampyrus
CAGCTGGAACGCGAGCACTGGCAAGGGAGCCTCAGCCTCATATAATGCCCTGCTTAGCCTAAGGCAGTCGAAGATCATAGACTGACCCAGCATCACAGGGTTGTATTTTCAACTACCAGAAAGGTGATCCATTCTGATTGATATGATTCTCCAAATATAAATTATTTGACCCATGGAAATTCTTTGATTTTTAAGTGCATATTGGGTTTAGCTTCATGGAATGTAACAGTAGAGCTAATTAAAATGTTTCTACCAATCTCTTTAATTCCACAGCATAGTTTTTTGAATAACGCAATTAGTTCATATTTTGAAAATATAACCACTTTAGAGATCTTAATTTTACTTTTTGGTTTAAAATATGGTTATAATCATTCCTTTCAATATTTCAGGAGACTGTTATATTTAACCAAAAGCCGAGATCATGATGCTTAGTATTTTTTTCTATGTTCGAATGGAGAGTGGGAAACTGTGTCAAGAGTAGTGCTTTAACACTGTGTGTCACATTCCCCACATTTTAGTTCAAGTGAACAGCTTTGCTAATCTGTCTGAACATTTTGTTTGACGTGAACCACACTACACTCTGTGGTGCCCAGGAGCAGTCCAGCTGGATGTCTTGTCTCATATGGTGATTGTTTTTTGTTTGTTTTGTTTTGTTTTGAGCAGTGTGTGTGTGCTATGAGTCTAAAGTGCATATTCTAGGATAGATAATTTTCAAAGTTATAGGATAGTATGCAGTGAAGCTTGGAATGTCTTCCAATCCTAGTTATTAGAATATCATTTTATAGTCTATCTTCCTCTCTTAGAAGGTTAATGAGTTGGTTTTCATGGCAGATTTTGCTACCTGTTCCAATATCCATTCTTTCCTTCTTATTAGAAACTAGAATCCTGATTTTTAGCCAGACACATTTCCTCCATGATACAAGACTCCATCTCTCAGTCTTCCTTGAATCTGGGTATTGCCATGTGACTAATTAGTCAAAAAACATAAGCATAAATGTTGCCTATGAATTCCTAGAAGTCTCATTAGAGATAGGGCTGCTTTTTTCATGCCCCTTTCCTTCATCTACTACCTGAAAAAAAAGAGGACTTTGGACCATGAGAATGAGGGTCATACTTTAAGTGTGTTGGAACTGAGCACTGGAAAAAACCTGGGTCTCCTCTGTCTTCCATTGCATGAGAGATGAACAAACTTCTCTTTTGTTTAAGCCAGTTTGGTTTCTTTTCCTATTATGTGCCGCCAAACATTTCTAACTATATAGTAGGATTTGGTACTGGAAGTGGAATGTTGCAATAATAGAAAAAAAAATCCGTCAATGGCTTAGTGGTGGCAGTTGGGTAATGGATGGTACAGATACTGTAGTCTAGAGAGCCAATGATCACTATAATGTAATAATCAAACATAGACAAGCTATCCTGGAGCTCTAGCATATTGTTTGGACCGAGAGAATGAAGGCCATACTTTCACTTTATTGGAACTGAGCACTGGAAGAAGCCTGGGTCTATTATGTCTTCTGCTGCATGAGAGAGGAATAAACTCTTTAGTTTAAGCCAGTTTTTTTTT
>NW_011888883.1:3358670-3376787 GCF_000151845.1 Pteropus vampyrus
TATTCACAAACATTGCTTTCTCTATGAAACTTCATAAGACTTTTGACAAAATGAATTGCTTTACTCCCTATATTGCCCTTGCACACTGCACATCTTTTATAACAATAATATTATTATGGGCACTATCATTTGGAGTCTTATGTAATTATAAAATTATGTTCTTCCCAGTTAGGCTGTGGACTTCATAAGGACAGACACTACATCAAAATAATACCTGGCACAGTATCCAATAGGTAGTAGATACTCGATAAATGTTTGTTTAGTGATTGATGAAGGTATATAGCCTTTAGAAAGTTTATCAATTATAATTAGGTCACTACACAGAATTTTAAAAATCCAAAATGATTGTGACTTAAAAATAGTAAAAGTCTTTTCCCCTGCCTTTCTCTTACAAAAAAGGAGTCCAGAAGTAGGCCATCTAAGGACCTTCTGGCAGCCCCACAATGTCATCAAGGACCTACTCCCCTTTATTTTCTCTACTCTGCTATTCGCAAGGTATGGCCCTCATCCTCACAGTCTAAAATGGGAATTAGGTTCTAAGTTGCCAGTGAGAGGAATCACAAAATAAGGATGGATGCCGTAGGTTTTTAAAGAATTACTCAGATTCACACAATATTTTTGCTTAGACATTACTGGCTAGGATTTAGTCACACGGTTATGACAAACTGCTAGAGAAGTTGGGATAGTAATTATTTAATTTTGAAGTAATGTGTCTAGCTAAAAATTTGAGGTTCTTCTAACAGCAAAAAGGATATACGTGGATATTAGATGGCAACCAGTTTTTAAATAAAAAGAGAGGGCTGAAGATAGATCTCTATGGAATAGCAAATTTTAAGATGTGAATGGGTGGAAGAAAAAATGTTAGTGAAGTAGGTTGAGGAAGAATAGCCAGAGAGGTGGGAGGAGAACAAAGCCAACTTTCAAGGAGAGGTGGACAGTAATATCAAATGGCTGGAGGCAATTAATTTGGCTCATAGGAGACTATTGGTGACATTCAATTGTCTAGTCCCATTAGCTGGTGCTTGTCAAGAGAAATCCCACCAAACGCTCCAGGGAAGCAGGGAAGACAAAGCTGGCCAGTTGTGCTGTATTCATATGGAGAATTTTCATTTTCTGGATTCAGTTTATTTGCCTGTAGTCTTTTGGGTTTATCAGTTACATTTGAGGCAAGATGGACAGGCAGAGTCCAGAAGCAATCATTTACATTTCTGGTCAATTGATTTTTGACAAGAGTGCAAAGACAATTTAATAGAGAAAGAACAGACTTTTCAACAAATGGTGCAGGAAAAACTGGAAATCCACATGCAAAAGAAGGAGGTTGATTGGACACCTACCTCACACCATATACAAAAATTAACTTAAAATGAATCAGACACCTAAATGTAAGAGTTAAAACTATGAAACTCTTTGAGGAAAACATAAAAGTATATCTTCATGACCTCAGATAAAGCAATTTTTATCAGATATAAGACTAAAAGCATAAGGAATAAAAGAAAAGATGGATAAATTAGACGTTATCTAAATTAAATACTTTTATGCCTCAAAAGGCACCATGAAGAAAATGTAAAGACCTCCATCAGAATGGGAGAAAATATTCACAAATCATATATCTGATAAAGACTTGTATCTACATTATATAAAAATGTACAACATAACAAAAAGAAAAAAAAACAATAGAAAATGGGCAAAGGATTTGAATAGACAGTTTCCTCAAGAAAAGATACAAATGACTAATAAGCATATGAGGAGATAGATATTCAACATCATCGTCATTAGGGAAATGCAAATCAAGACCACAGTAAGAGACTGCAACACTCCTATTAGGATAACTACAATAAAAAAGAAAGACAATAATGAGTACTGGCAAAGATGTGGAAAATTTGGAACTCTTATACATTGCAGGTGGGAATGTAAAATGATGCTTTGGAAAACAGTTTGTCGAAGCCTCAGAAATTAATCATGGAGTTATCCCATGACCAAGAAATCCCAATTCTAAAAATATACCCAAGAGAAATGAAAACATATCCACACAAAAACTTGTATGTGAATGTTTATAGCAACATTATTCATAATAGTAGAAACAACCCAAATGTCCACCAACTGCTGGTGAATATACAAACATGGTATAGCCATACAATAGAATATTATTCAGCCATAATAAGGACTAAAATACTGATATATGCTACAACATGGATGAACCTGGAAAACATGCTAAGTGAAAGAAATCAGTCACGAAAGGCCACATGTACAAATCCATTTATGTGAAAGTCCAGAATAGGCAAATTCATTGAGACAGACAGCAGATTAGTGATTTTCAGGGGTTATGGGCAGAGAAGGATGGGGAATAACTGCTAACAGGTGTGAGGTTTCTTTTTGGGTGATGAACTGTTCTGGAATCATGATTGCACAATTCAGTGAATATATTAAAAACCATGAATTGCAAACATTAGGAAGGTTAATTTAATGGTGTGTGAAATATATTTCAATAGAGCTGTTAAAAAGAAAAACAACAGAAAGAGGGCCAGAGAGTCCAGACTAGGTTTACCTGATTGTCGGTGATTAAAACATATAACTGGCTATTAATATAAGTGGCTCAGTAGTGCCAGGAAACATTGGTACCTGTGTCTGCTGCTTAGGAGCTTCTGTGCTTGGACCTATTATACACCCTGTCAGTGGTGACCACAGACTTTCACCCATCATCAGCATACTAGGTCACTGTTATACTTATTTCCCTAACTCCCCCATCTTATGACCACATCAGAGCAACTATTCAGTTCGATTCTGAGGAGTACCATAAAATCTCTACTTACCCATACGATTTCTTTCTTCAACTCTGCTTTCAGTCTAAGATTTTCCTCCTAGTGGGGAGGGTGGAGCTAAGGTGGGAAATATGTTATAGGAGTGGCCAGGTGGAATGTGCTGCTGCCTCTGGTGGTCTCCACTCACGCTAGGTTCTCATTCCACCTTATAAATGAGGAAGGACTTGAGTAAATCTCTGAACCCACTGGTTAATTCAAATGGAACCGAAATCTCTTTACATTTCATTTACAATCCCCTGGGCTTAAAAGAAGTGAAAATGGTTGCAGCAAGGAATTAAAGTTGAGGCTCAATAAGCAAAGCTGCCATTGTGTTTATTATAATAACAGAGTGAACGTGTTAGATACTTAATATGTACTAAGATATGTTCTAATTGCTTTATGTATAACTCATTTAACCCACACTGCATCTTAATGAAACAGATAATATTATTCTTGTTTTACCAATGAAGACAACTAAAACTAAAAGGGGTTGGTAATTCACTCGAGGTCACAGACCCTGAGAAATAGCAGAACCCAGACACTGTGATGGAGTCTGAATTTCCAACTGTTGTGCTTCACTGTCTCTTACACAGCCTCTTGAGTCCATGTCTCAGACACATTTAGTATCCATGCACTTATGTTTGCCAGTCATAGTAATAATAACAGTATTATTGCAGAAAAAATTATTTTTCTCTTACTAAGAACTAACCCAAAATTTGAATTTGAATTAGAAACAGATATATAAGTAAGTAGATAGGTGATAGATAGATAAATAGATAAATAGATAGAGTTTTCGTTTGTTTGTTTTTCTTTTTTTCTTTTTTCATTTGAGGTGGCAGAGACCACTATCACCCAAATGTGATTCTCTTCCTTTGGACACACAGCTGACTATATTCCCCAGCCTCTTATGAGCTGTGGCCTTGTGACTTCATTTTAATGAATGGAATCTGGGTTCCAGAGCTGATCTATAAAAAGCTCTTATACACTTCTCTGTTCTCTTCTTTCTTCCCAGTGGATTGGGATAGCAAGTGTCAGGGTGATCTGAATAGCCACATTTTGAAATGGTATAACTGCTGGTAGTCAGGGATCCTGAAAGATTATGTAGAAGAATTGCCTCACTATCTGAATGAATAGGACTACGGCTCAAGCAAAAAACAAGTCTATTTTTCTTTTTTTTTAAGTTACGGAAATATTAGGATCTACTTCTTACTGCGGTGTCACATCCTGACTAGTACATTGTCTTTCTTCTGAATTACATATTATTAATCATTTCGTAATGAGTGAATGAATAAATAAATGGAGGGGGAAGTGTCTGGAGGAAGTTAAGTAAGCATTTCTGGGGTCCTTAGTATTTGCTGGAATCTTATAATTTATTTCAAATCTTTACAATCCTTTGAAGTGAATAATTGACATAAGGACATACATAAAAATCTATACTGTCCCCTTCTCCAGGATATCTCAAATGGTGACAATTTATTTTTCTTCTTTATATGTAAATGAGTAGAGGAGGAAACACACAGAAGTCAAGTCACTATATACCTGCCTCCATGCAAAGATAGCTAGATTGGTGAATTCCTTGTGGTTCTAATATTTCTAAGCAAAGAGTCCGAAGATTCTGAGGCCATTTTCTGGTTATTGACTCAGGTTTCAGATCATTCATTTATTTCTCTTTTAGTAGAAACAACTTCATTTTGCCTTCAGCTGTTGGCCATCTTTTAAAATAATTTTAGAATGTGTAAGATTTAAACTTTTATCCTTGGACATTGATCAAATTTACTTTTCTCTATTTTTTTTTGTGTGTGCATGTGTTTTATCCAAAGCAATAAATCTACAATACAATTTGCTAGCAGATATACTGTGACAATTTAAAATATATATTATAATAACAATTAAGTAATAGAAGTAATATTTTTATATATAAAAGAAAACATGTATCAAATGAAAGTTTTCCCAGTACCTTCTAAGTCCTGTTCAGTACAATATAAACACTTTATTATTGTGACAAGTTTAATATATATTACGTTTGTCTTTAACATACATATTAACAGATTTTTAAAAACAAAAATTTATATTATTTATCATTTTAAGAATTAGGAAAATTTATTTCTGTGCTTAGGACAGCTATTTTTCATTGTATGTTATGTGACAGCAATTATTATAAGTCAGGATTGCTTTCTTAGCAACTGGAGGAAGAGGAATGATCCCTTCCAGAGACACAGTAGAAAATGAGTTTGTCCTTAATCTAAACTAAAATGATGGGACTATGGTGACAAAATCCGAACTATGTCCAATTTGGACATCATTTGGAATTGATTTAAGCTTGTCACATGCAAACAGATTTCTTGTTTTAATTTCAACTTGACAGTTACGGATGCCTTAAGCACCATTTGTTCCATAAAATGAAGAACTTTTTTTCTTTATCCTCCAAATGAATATATATATATTTATTGAGAATTTGGATCTGAGAAACAGTATTCTTAAAGGCATAATCTAAACCCACTTAGCAAAACATGTGAAATCTTTTACATGTAAAAGTTTTCTTTATGTACAAAGCACGGGAGAGTTTTAAACAGCACCTGCATTCATGGTCAGAACTGTTATTCTCTTATTTTTGCCTTGCTTTCTGTGTACTTAAAGTTCTCATCCATAAATCATTTTTATAAAATGAATAAACAACTTCTTTCATTGATGAAATACAAACTGACTGCACCGGTTACATTATAGCTAAGAGTAACATATTGGTAGAGAGTCCTGCAAAAAGGAAATTAATGTGGGTTTGTGCCTGAGAGGAAGGGAGCTCATTAAAGCAGAAGTCAAATTAAATTGGGAATGATGACAAAGAGCAAAACTCAGGTTCGGTGAAGTTTAAGCTTATTGACATTTTATTAATAATTATTTAAGAAGGCCACTACTGCATTTTCATCAGGAATTTTAGACAGTGGCTCACTGTTAAAGAACATGAAACAAGCTGCTTAAATATTTAATAGAGGTTATAAAGCCAGAGGAAATGACCTGATGAAAAGAGAATTAGCGGTGCTAATTTTTACCTGATATTTCACGTGAGAAGTTAATTTTATAGGAATTAGCACACCATATCTCTTTAGTTCTCAGTAGATATCTCCTCTGTTGTATGGAAAAGGATATAGAGTTTGGACCTACAGAATAAAGCAAAATGCAGTTCATCTGTGTACTAAAATGGCAAAATAATTTGAAGTTTTCTGATAAATTCCTGTGCAGAAAAAGCTAAGTAATTTTTATCCATTTAGATATAGGAAGTGGCACCAAAATTAAATAAATGATTAGAACACATCTGTCCTAAAGAACTTAATCATTTTTAGTAAGCATCAAATATTTAGACAAATTGAATGTTTGATGTCATAGAGGCCAAACATCTGGCTCACTGGCTGAAAAACAACTGAGGTGAATATACTGAACTATGCTTTTCTGAAGCATGTGGCAAAACTGTAAGCAGATGCTAATGTCTTAAATTATTCTCTCCTTTTGAATTACACTATTGCTTCAATTTGAAATAGATTTAATATAATTTTCAAACAAGAACTACTGAATTACATATTACCAAAGAATTTAAAATATAATCTCTTAAATAATGAAGAGTTTCTAGAAATTTAAAAAGCATATGCAATCTCCTTCAATGCACAATTAGAAGAGTTATATTATGGCCTCTGGAGCTATAGATTGTTGAAACCTGTAAGCAACAAAAATAATGATCTTCTAAAGTTGAAGATTTTACCAACACAACATAATTTTCAGATTTAACATTTAAGATATTAATATAGTCAGAGACCACAGAGCCACCACATTTATGAATTTTTCCACTTATGTACAATTTATGTTCCAATAAAGTTAAGCTTGTTAAAATCCCATGGTCAGTGTCAAAGTCATTTACAAAACTCCTTTTGTACATAAACACTTCCTGTTGTACCTCCTAATTCCACCCTGGAGATCCCTTACCTCATTCTATGATTGTTGACTTTCCACTCTTTCCATCTCTCTATGCTTTCCAAGCCGACCCAGCTGTGGTGAGCAGACTTTGCTCATAAAGCCTTTCCCTCAGAGATAAGGTCCGCCTTCACTCAATCTTAGCACATCCCTTCATTTCCTCTCATTGCTTGAGAACTTTTAAATGCAGGCTTTTTAGTCTTAAAAGTACTATAAACATCCTCCTGGCACATTAAAGATGATTATCACACTTGTTTTTGCTTGTATGATTGATAGATAAATCCATTGCTATGCCACAATTAAGTCAAAGTCATTTTGCAACATTGGGAAGTCTTCATGTCATGAAATGTCAACTTTCTAAAAGCAAATTGTAGTGGGAAATTATGGCAATAAAACCTCACATTGGCACCCATCCACAATCCTACTATTAACTGGTTTTCAATTAGGAAAATAATCAAGAAAATGAGAAGTTAGGCATATTCTTAAAGACAGTAGAGAAGTTTAAAGTGAAAAAGATGAAAGCTTAAGTCTGATCTTAGGAGACTTGGTGGTGGTGGTAGAAGGGTAACTTATTAAGTTCTCATGCTTAGAGAGATCATGGCCTTTTTTTAAACCCTTTCCCTTCCACATTACCTAAATGCAGTTTTCCTAAGACTGTGCTTTTTCTGACTTGTCTCTTTCTGTTCTCTTCTTTCTTTGTCTCAGGAAGACTTAGATATTTCTTGTTTGTTTCTAGGGAAATTTCTACATAATTTTAGTTAAAATTTTAGTTTCTGAGGATAGTGACTGATGTAGATTACTCCCTGTCAGACAGTCCATCTGAAGCCACTCAGAATCTGTACAGTACTCTTCAGCATGACAGGAACTTGGGTTTCTAAGAGCCCTTCACATATTGAAAGATCATTCACATGTTCTTCTACTCATCTACTCCATAACCAAATCCTCTAGTCCCATAAAGCAATTTTAAATAATCAGATGTCCCAGGAGAGCCTTATTCAGGTAAGCCTCTTCTGGATGTATAATATTGCCACTATACCTTGAAATCATGGTGCCTAGAAATTTTGTCTAGAAATAAAATTCCAAATCTAATCTAATTTTACCTAGGTATATACTACTATTAATACAACTATACGGGCACATTAGCTTTCTTAGCATGCATAAGTCTTTGGACCTGTTAAATTTGTGATCAACTAAAATGTTCATATATATATGTATATATATTTAGATAGGTATACAGATATATACACAAAAATGCTTTGAAGTCAAGTTTTCCCATTAATGTACTGCATTTTGCATAGTTGTTAAAATTGTATATTACCAATATATCACAAGGAAAATGTATCACAACAAAATTTTTATTTTGTCGTGTTTTCTTTTTCACAATTCTTTTCCTCTTGGGTGTGTAAAGGAAGGTAGAGGAACAAAGGGCTAATTAAGAGCTTTAGCACTAAGCATCTAGAAGCTTGGCCAAAGCAGATGAAGAGTTACAGGAAACTGCTTGTTATCAAAAAGACATTTAAAAAAATTAATATACAGATGTTTATGAGATTAAACCAGACATAAATATATATTTGCTTGTACATTCATAAAATATTTCTGCAAGTATATACAATTACCGTTACACCAATTGCCTCAATGACAGGAACTTGGGTTTCTAGAAGACAGAGAAGACAGGGTGAGAGAGGAATTTTCACTCCCTACTTGTTGGTATCTAAATTTTGAACCATGTGAATACATCATTTATTTAAAAAATTATCATTTTTTAAAAGAAAATGGATTATTCTGTATATATTTTTATATATTTAGAATTTATTTTCTGGAAAACAAAACCCACAAAAGTGGTTATCCAGGGTTATTTCGAGGTTGGGGTATTTTGAATTACTTAACTCTATTGTTTGAGTCATCTAATAGTAAATACATATTTAGATGTCATCTGAGATTATCTGTCCCATACTTTTTCTTCATTGTTTTTCTCTTTAAGAAAAGTTTTCTAAGATAGTTGCTATAGGAGCAGAAAGATAGCTTGATGAATCAAAACTTAAGATGTCAATAAAGTGAATTTGAAACAGCAATCTTTTTAGGTTCTTCATGAACACTATTTTAAGAAACAAGAGGCTTTCTACATGCATGATGCTTGGGGTTTCACCCCAAATTATTTTCTTTGCAGAGCTTGATAAACATGTCTGATGATTTAATCTGGTATTTTCTTTGTGATTAATTTTCTAATTTATCACTGATGACCTGTATTCCATGTTTCCCTGTCTCTATTTATATCGTTTTAAACCAAAGTTAGGCCAAGAAGATAACCAGAGAATGATCCAAAGGCAGTGACCACATCATTTGTGTCTTCCAAATCTCCTAAAAATACTTGGCACACAAAAGATGACTAATTAATACTTGTTGATTTGAAAACTTAGAAAGGAAAGTGGCCACTTGGATGGTTTCAAAAGACATTCTCAAATAGAACACAGTGTTGTTGAACTTAAGAAATTATATGGCATCGATTTTCCTGAAACCCTCTCCAAATTTCAGAAGTGGTTTGCAGATTCAATAAGGGTCTCAATCTTAAACTTATCCATCAGAGAAAAACAAAATCTTTAATAAGATCAACGCTTTTCTTTATCTGTTTTGAAAAAAAAAATGCTTTATACAGGTGGCATATGCTTTCTGGGAATGAAGGTGGGAAGAAGGTAGCATAGACATGCATAATGCTAGCCAGCAAAACATTACTTCGTCAGTGGAAACCAGTCATTGGAAGAGTTGAAATGCCCTATTTATTATAGATGGACATTTAGATTCTTACTCAGGCAATCGAAGTACTTCTGTTATTTTTTTCTCCAACCAGCAGTTCTATTGTAAAAATAAACTAATATTTTGGATTGTTTACATATATACTAGAAGGATTTGTATAGTCATTTTGTTTCAGAATATATTTTTACTTTTAGATGATTTGTTCTATTTAGTGATATATAAAAACAATACATTCATTTTAAAAAACTGTTAAGCATAAAACAGATATTCAAAGGTACTCTAACCAAGCCCCCTTTAGTGAAAGATGTGCCATAAACCAGACTTCTAAATCTCAATAAATATTTCAACTTTGTCTTCCTTCTCTGAGACACAGTGAAAACTGTGAAGAGGTAGCATTCTTTTTACTGTGGTAAGCAATAAATTCAGCTAACACACTAAATTATGATAGCTAACAACTAAAATTATAAAGAAACTGCTTGCAAATAATAGTGATAGCTGATGCTCTTGGTTTGCCTTCATATTTTATATGTGAGGGAAATTTAGGTTAGGCTACAAAGTCTTGCTTTCAAGGTTCATCCTTTAGGTATGATGGGGAATAAATTGTTCAATAAATATCTATTTAAATTCAGTGTGATAGGGACTCAGCTATAGTGAATATGACTCATACTGTCTTTTAATTTGTTAAGACAATATCTTCACTTCTTTTTTTTAACTCCCCAACAATTTGGGTCTTTTTGTCCTGGCCCAAAGTTTTCTGAGATTTGTTAGAGACTTCATGAATTTCTTTTTTCAGAGATTTGGTAAGAGTTAACATAGACTCAGAGATGATGTTTTTCTCTTTAAGTAGAGTAGCTTTTACAAATAGTCCTGCAGTCATTAATTTGATGTTTTGAGATGTTTTATAAATTTTTAGAAAATTTTAAAGACACAGAGCAATCTAATTTTCATTTATTACCTATACTCTTTTGTTTATTGTTACTCACAAGAAATATTATCCAGTATTTTAAAAGGTGATTTATTTCTTTTTACTGTTGAAAGATTTTATAGGTGTAGAATACTGATTGTAGATATTTATTTCACAAAATTCTTATTACAGAGGAAACAAATAAAGACCCAATGAGACATGATTCCATTTTCTGCTTAGTAACAAGCAATTTTCCTCAGTTGAGTTTATGACATTGGAACTGTGTTGGCAGATCATGAGTTTTTTTGGTAACATCAGTGAAAACAGATTTACATGTTTTTAGTTTATTCCTCAAAGCTGATAAGTATATTCTTTGCCTGTGAACTACAAATGTGAAGCACACAAGGAGGTGAAAGTGTGATTGCATGGTTGCCTTTTTCCTTACCCATAATTTATTCCTCCATGGTACATTTGAACATCTGTTTTATATTTAAATGTTTTTAATGCATTTATTATTTTTACATGTTACTAAGTAGAATTAATCATCTAAATTACAAAAACATTATGAAACGATATGGCTAAACGAACAATCTTTATAGTATCTCTCTAGATAACACAAAATATTAGTTTATTTTCATAATAGAATTGCTGGTTAGAGAAAATGTCTTAAGAAGAGTACTTCGCTGAAATGTTTTCCTGTAATAAATGGGGCATTTCATGTCTTCTGATGAGTGACTAAGACTTAGTAATTCTCTTTTGTCTGGTCACTATGAATATCTGTACTACCTCCTTCCTCACCTCTATTCCTAGAAAGTAAAGCCACTTATGCAATGCATTTTTCTTCAAAACAGGTAAGTAGAGGACAGGGAAGAGTTTATATGGAAGATTATTTGGTAGATTTTTTTTTCTGATGGAAAACTTGAAACTTTTATTGAATCTCTAAATTAGTCCTAAAATATGGTAAGTTTGTCAGATTGACACCTCTTGATGCCACACCACTTATCAAGACCAATACTCTTTTATTTTAGGATGCCTTTTGTGTTAATCACAAGGGAGATTATCTTTGGTGGGCCTGACATAAGCAGGTGAAAGCCTTTAAAAGATGGACTCTGCCCTTTCGTGAGATTTTTCCTCAGTGGCTTTAAAGAAGTAACTTGTCATGTCATTAGAAGGCCTGTGAGGCCACACGTCAGGAACCGTAGACTGTCCCAAGGAGCCAAGAGTGGCTGATGATTGACAGTGAGAAAACAGTAACTTCTATCTTACAACCACTAGGAACTGAATTCTGCCAATATCTGCATGAGCTGAAAGAGGATCTACAAGATCCTGTTAGGAACACATCCTGTCCCACACTCTGATTGTAGTTTTTTGAGACTCTGAGCAGAGAACATAGATAAGCTGTGTCTGAACTCTTGACCCATGGAACCTGTGAGATAATGTTTTAAGTTTGTGACAGTTTGTTATACAGTAATAAAAATCTAATGCTCTCTGATTAGACCATTCTCTGAGCTATTCTTGTGGCCCCAACTTGAATTTAAAATAATATAAATAGAAACAAGACAATTTAGAAAGTAACACAGGTTATCTAATAAATCAGAAATAGATCACAAGAAAAATATCAAGTTAAGTTACCTGTCATGCATTGATTATCAAGCTCTGCAAAGAAAAAAAATGTGGATTAAAAAAATCATCACATGAGTGCACGTTGAAAGCTGATTGTTTCTCAAAATAGTTTTGTTTTTATAAAGGATCTAAAATGACTATTGATTCAACCTTGTTTCATTATCATCAAGAGTCTCAATGTGTCAAGCTGTTTTCTTGTTCTTATTGCAGCTATCCTTGACAATATGAATCATTTTCAACTTGAGCCAGAGGGTATTGGAGATTTTAGTTTAATTCCTTGGTGCTTATGGTGTAGGCCTTCTGGAAAGCTAAAATATAATTCTTAAAGAGTTGTACTTATTAAGCAATAAAACTTTAGATATTAGATGTTTTATGACTACACCGAATATCAGACTATTTCATGAGAACTATCACTCTTCAATGAGGAGATATTTTAGACAATGAATATTACCTTTGGATGCATTTATTTTATACTTTTATGGAAGAATTAAGAGCCTGGTTGTATCTAGGTGACCATAATTTATCACTCAACAGGGAAACATTGAAAATAAATGGAGGAATAATTAAAAATGAAGCTGGGACAAAAAGAGGATAGCAGGATTCTTCTTGGCAAAGCAGGTTTTTTGGTTACTTCTGTTATAAAGTGCCTTCCAGATAACAGATACAATAGTATCCTTATGTCCATTTGGCTTTCTTTAGAATTTTGTTATTTACAAGTATGGCTGATACTCAAAGAAACAAAAAACAAAAACACTTTAACTTGAAAGAATGTCAAGAAAGTAACACAGGTTATCTAATAAATCAGAAATAGATCACAAGAAAAATATCAAGTTAAGTTACCTGTCATGCATTGATTATCAAGCTCTGCAAAGAAAAAAAATGTGGATTAAAAAAATCATCACATGAGTGCACGTTGAAAGCTGATTGATTCAGAATAATCTATTTAAATTTAAATCAATTTAAATTTTGACTGAGAAAACCAGTGTTTCATGATCTAATTTTAGGTGTCTTATTAGACTATAGTTGATAACAGTGTATAGTATAATTTCAACTGGCTAAGAGAGTAGAATTTAAATGTTCTCTCTATCACGCAAAAAATAGATATATGAGATAATGGATGTGAGTTGTTAACTCAGTGGGGGGAATCATTTCACAATGTATACATTTATCAAATCATTACATTGTACATTTTAAATATCTTAAAATATTGCTACTTATACTTTAAAAATAAAATAAAATAAACTAGTCATCTCATCTTTAACATATTTTGACTTTATTTCCCTTGTTCTTTTGACTATTACTATAAATACATTCTGCTTAGCTCATTTCATGTGGACCAACCTCTTCCTTTTTGTTTTTTGTTTCCTCCTATTTGAGAGGTAGTGTAGTGTAAGGATTACACATACTAGATTCTGACTACTTTGCTTCAAATATTGTTTCCACCATTTGTGACCATCAACAACTTAATTCATCTTCATGTGCTTTAATTTTCTCCTTGTAGTTGAGAATAAAAATGGAAATTTAAGAAGTACTTACTCTATGGATTGTTGTGAGAGAATGTAGGGGCACATAGGTAAGCACTCAATAAATATTAACTATTATTATTATTTTCCTCTTAATAAAGCTCCCGACCAGACTAATTCACTTAGGTTTTGTAGTGTAACACAAATTTTTCTATAACTAGGAAAATAAAATTAATGCTTTCTGAAAATTAGCTTAAAAGGAAAACCTGTTTGGTATCTGCTGGCAAATATTTCTCTTCTAAGCTTTGTTAGGCTCAAAAAGTAATGTAGTAATGTGCTATTAATGATGATATCACTAAATAAACTTTGGTCATTGTTCAGAATAAGAAATATTCAAAAATGAAAATATCATTCTGTGTTGAATAACAAGATGTAAACTGGTATTCTGTCTTCTGCACCTAAAGTAACTATTTCATGGCTTTATTGGTAATTGAATTGAAATATTAGTTAAGGAGATAAAGATTAAAAAACCTCTAATACTTTTTAACAGTTCTCAAGAAAATAATTTTAAAACAAAGGATTATGCCAATGGAAAAATATCTGCATGTTAAAGCCAAAACATATTTCTGTGATTTTGGTCTTTAGAGACTAAGATTTCAGCAGGATTAACTGAAGTTCTAAGCATGCTTGATAGTTCTGAATTAAGTTCAAGTATTCACATTTGCAATTAGTGCCCTAGAATTAGATATGGTTAAATCTGACAGTAAAGTTCAATGAATAAATCATTTCTCATGGAACTATAGTACTGTTAAGAGTATGGCATATGACCTTTTGAAGGTGGACATGTTTCCCATGAAATAGACTTTGGGTGATTGTGTAGTAGAAATTTAATAAGCCTGGCCAGAAAATGTTTGCTGTGATTCATTTTGCTAATTCAGTACATTAGCTCAAATTTGCCATTAAACTAAGCAAGGATCCAAGTTACTCAATTACCAAAGTTTCTAGCTTTTTGTTTCCAGAAAAAAAGGAAAAATGAAGGTGATTCTTGAGATATGAATGAAATTATCTCTCAATATTTTGGAAAGGTGAGTCATCTCTTGAATATATTGCTTTTGTCACATCATTTGGTTTGGGAAAAAACAGTGACATAAAACAGAAACATAGCGATCTTCAAAGAAAAAAATTGAATGAATAGATATATTTTCTCTCCCCCTTCTTTCTTCTCTCTCTCCCTTCCTCCCTCTTTTTTCTGTATTTAATCTTCTTTCCTTCCTTCTTTCCTTCCTTCCTTCCTTCCTCCCTTCCTCCCTCCCTCCCTCCCTCCCTCCCTTCCTTCCTTCCTTCCTTCCTTCCTTCCTTCCTTCCTTCCTTCCTTCCTTCCTTCCTTCCTTCCTTCCTTCCTTCCTTCCTTCCTTCCTCTCTTGCTCCCCTCCCCTTCCCTTTTCTTCTCTTTCTGAATTCCTCTCCTTATCCTTTTCTTTTCTTGCATTTGTTGCTGAACTTCAATAAGCTCAAATATGAAGATACTGAATGATATAAAAGAAAATAAGTTAAGAAATGAATGTTGCAATCAAGCTGCATAACAGGACAAAGTGAACTAAACAACTGAGATATTCTCCAAAGAATCTACACAATGTCAAAACTCAAATAGGAAATTCGCCCCTAATCCTCCTAGGTGGTGGGTGGATGGTAGTTGGGGTGGATGATCCTTCACTCTTACTTGATAGCATAACCATAGGCCTCATAAATATTTAGATTTGATTCTCAAATCTGATATCTTACCTGATATCTAAACTCTTATTTCTCAGCTCTCTTTTGGGTAGCTCCACCTGGATTTTCCTCATAGACACTCAAATTGTATGTGTCAACTTAATTTGTTATTTCTCATCTGGTCAAAACTAATCTACCTTCTATATTTTCAACTATGGTTAACAGAGTCACCATCCAGTCAATAACATAGCCACATACGTCTTTCAATTTCTTGGACAAACATAATCCTCATTAACAAAGATTATAAAAAGTTTTAGAGTAAAGAAACTGATATAACTTCACTTAATATATGGTTTTCTAAGACAGAATCTTCTTTTTTTTTTTTCATGGAATGTCTACTAACACTCTACCAAAGTAAAAATTTAAAATTTTGCAATAGACTTTTGGATTCTATACCTATACAATCTGACTCCTTTTACATCTCTGACCTCAAATCCTATATCTCTCTGCTTTCACTCTCTAGTCATATTGGCCTCTTTGCTGTTGACTGATTCTACTGAACCCCATGGCGATAGGTTTAGGCTTCCCATAGATGATTCTGGGACAATAATCACAAGGAAAGACAGTTTTAGGAACACTTCCAAAACGTGAGGCCAGCAAAACTTCCACAGTAATATCAAACTTTAGTAAAATTTTTGTAATCCCTTTGGGAATTTATTGGCCCACACACCTCAACTCACTAATTATGATTTTACTAATCATAATTATTTATTTTTTAAAGCAGGTCTCAATGGGCCTCCTGTTGTCATCATTTTTAAGTGCCATTTTTTTTGTAAATGCCGTCATTTTTAAAACAAAGTAAATCTAAATATTTGAATGTTGTAATAAATTACAAAGTTTTTAAAAATTTTCTATGATGAAGTCTTATAATCTTTTCATTTTAGAATTTCTAATTAAGTCAGATTACTATACCATAAGCAGCAGAGATAGCAAAAAGGTTAAGAGCCTAACATTTGAATACAGATTGCTATACCTCAAATTTGTTTCTGCCACTTACTCATTGAGTAATTTTTGACTAAGTTACTTTTTTGGGCTAAAGCTTCCTCATATATAAACCTGGAATAATAATTGACCTGTCTGTTCCAACTAAGAAGTTTCTAATAATGAAGAAAGACTTTAGCATTCTGAGAATTGCCTGGAGGTTAAAACATGTCTGGGCCCCCTCCCCAGAGTTTCTGACTCAGTAGGTCTGAGATGAGATCCAAGAATTTGCATTTCTAATAAGTTTCCAAATGATGCTGATGCTGCTGGTTTAGGACCCCACTTTGAGAACCACAGAGCAAGAATATACTGTGGTAACAAATAATTCCAAATCTCAGTTTATCTAACAGAAGTTTATTTCTGGTGTACGATGCATCTCTGATTGGAAGTGATCACTCAACGTTAGCTATTATTTGTAAAGTTTTACCATAATTTTTCTTTCTATTAATACCACTGACTATGGATAGACAACTTTTCAAGAGGGTTATGCTATGTTCTGACACTTCTCTGCTATTCATGGGGCGAAGAGTCATCAGAATGGTGGGAAGGGAATACTGGTCTCATCTTTGTGCTTATTTTGTGAAATAATACCCTTTTCTTTTTTCTTTTTTCTTTTTCTTTTTCTTTTTCTTTTTCTTTTTCTTTTTCTTTTCCTTTTTTTTCTTATATCATCTTAAACTGCTTTTTGTTTAAATCCCAGAACCTTTACAGCCTCAGCTGCTGGATCTCATTTCTTTAATCTTATTGTTCTGTGGTTAACATAATAATTAAGAATTATTGATCAGGGCATTAAGTGTTTTACATGTATCCTTTTCTTTAATCACTAAATCTCTTATCATCCCCATTTTATAAATAAGGAAATCGAGGTTCAGAGGCCCTTCAGCTTTAATCTGATAGCTGTCCTCCATACACTTTTTTGAACTGGATGCTTTGGATCTTCCCTTGCTTAGGGTCCCTCCTTCACCTGGTTTATGGACTTCACGTGCTATAGGCCTGAGCTCACATTAGGCACTTTTTTTGCCTAAATTATCTCCTAGGAAGGAAGTTCAGGCTGGGGTGATAAAATATCTGTGCCTGTGTTCTTCAGAATTTTAGAGAGCTACAAAATGTTATAAATGCTTTCATGTGAGTACTTTAAACTCTTCAAAAACCTATAGCAACCAAAGAATTGTCCCTGCCACCCCTCCCTGCCTTTGACTTCATGTAGCCCTTATTTCTGTGGTGAAGTCTTCGTGCTCAATGAATTATCGCAATAGCATGGGTCAGTTTTCCCTGAATCCTCACCCTTATTTTAAATATCATTTTATAAAGACAGATAAGTACAGAGGGAAGAACATGGGTTTTGGAGCTAGATAAACCTGGGATCAAGTCCCCGATACCACTATTCAATTAACTGTGGGACTTTGAGGAGAGCACTTGATAGCTCTAGGCCTAATTCTTATTCGTAAAAGGAGAACAATAGTAATTATCTCAAAGAAACCCATTTTTAAGTAAAGCATCACTTTTCTGTACTGCAAGGGCCTGCTGGAAAATCAGGCAGGGGTGGCTGGACCAGTAAGAGCTTAAACAACTGTAATTAATTAATGAGATATGTGTGCCTGTTGGTTACAATTTTTTCAACTTATTTGTGCTGCCAAAAGATGAGTTAGTCTCCAGAGACTGGGATTAGTAGAATGAAGAATTTGAAGTAAATCCTTCTTTTCTAGCACGACTATTTGTTTTTCATCTCTGTTCAAATAGTCAAGTTGATTAATATCATAGTTCTAGATTTGCTTTCATATTATCTGATTATTTGTTTCTTAGTTTATAAACATATATCATGGATTATGCATGCTTTAGCATTCTGTTAGGCATTGCTATGGATACA
>NW_011888883.1:3376837-3402056 GCF_000151845.1 Pteropus vampyrus
AGACTTTAGCATTCTGAGAATTGCCTGGAGGTTAAAACATGTCTGGGCCCCCTCCCCAGAGTTTCTGACTCAGTAGGTCTGAGATGAGATCCAAGAATTTGCATTTCTAATAAGTTTCCAAATGATGCTGATGCTGCTGGTTTAGGACCCCACTTTGAGAACCACAGAGCAAGAATATACTGTGGTAACAAATAATTCCAAATCTCAGTTTATCTAACAGAAGTTTATTTCTGGTGTACGATGCATCTCTGATTGGAAGTGATCACTCAACGTTAGCTATTATTTGTAAAGTTTTACCATAATTTTTCTTTCTATTAATACCACTGACTATGGATAGACAACTTTTCAAGAGGGTTATGCTATGTTCTGACACTTCTCTGCTATTCATGGGGCGAAGAGTCATCAGAATGGTGGGAAGGGAATACTGGTCTCATCTTTGTGCTTATTTTGTGAAATAATACCCTTTTCTTTTTTCTTTTTTCTTTTTCTTTTTCTTTTTCTTTTTCTTTTTCTTTTTCTTTTCCTTTTTTTTCTTATATCATCTTAAACTGCTTTTTGTTTAAATCCCAGAACCTTTACAGCCTCAGCTGCTGGATCTCATTTCTTTAATCTTATTGTTCTGTGGTTAACATAATAATTAAGAATTATTGATCAGGGCATTAAGTGTTTTACATGTATCCTTTTCTTTAATCACTAAATCTCTTATCATCCCCATTTTATAAATAAGGAAATCGAGGTTCAGAGGCCCTTCAGCTTTAATCTGATAGCTGTCCTCCATACACTTTTTTGAACTGGATGCTTTGGATCTTCCCTTGCTTAGGGTCCCTCCTTCACCTGGTTTATGGACTTCACGTGCTATAGGCCTGAGCTCACATTAGGCACTTTTTTTGCCTAAATTATCTCCTAGGAAGGAAGTTCAGGCTGGGGTGATAAAATATCTGTGCCTGTGTTCTTCAGAATTTTAGAGAGCTACAAAATGTTATAAATGCTTTCATGTGAGTACTTTAAACTCTTCAAAAACCTATAGCAACCAAAGAATTGTCCCTGCCACCCCTCCCTGCCTTTGACTTCATGTAGCCCTTATTTCTGTGGTGAAGTCTTCGTGCTCAATGAATTATCGCAATAGCATGGGTCAGTTTTCCCTGAATCCTCACCCTTATTTTAAATATCATTTTATAAAGACAGATAAGTACAGAGGGAAGAACATGGGTTTTGGAGCTAGATAAACCTGGGATCAAGTCCCCGATACCACTATTCAATTAACTGTGGGACTTTGAGGAGAGCACTTGATAGCTCTAGGCCTAATTCTTATTCGTAAAAGGAGAACAATAGTAATTATCTCAAAGAAACCCATTTTTAAGTAAAGCATCACTTTTCTGTACTGCAAGGGCCTGCTGGAAAATCAGGCAGGGGTGGCTGGACCAGTAAGAGCTTAAACAACTGTAATTAATTAATGAGATATGTGTGCCTGTTGGTTACAATTTTTTCAACTTATTTGTGCTGCCAAAAGATGAGTTAGTCTCCAGAGACTGGGATTAGTAGAATGAAGAATTTGAAGTAAATCCTTCTTTTCTAGCACGACTATTTGTTTTTCATCTCTGTTCAAATAGTCAAGTTGATTAATATCATAGTTCTAGATTTGCTTTCATATTATCTGATTATTTGTTTCTTAGTTTATAAACATATATCATGGATTATGCATGCTTTAGCATTCTGTTAGGCATTGCTATGGATACAAAAAATTAAAAGTCATGGTCACTGCTGCCGGGACCAATTTGTCTCATATTATGTATTATACAGTATCAGATTGTGGGTATAGGTGCACACCTATAGTGACTTTCCTTACCTTAGATATTGGGAGAAATTTCTTACATGGATACTGTTCAAGTAGTATTATAGAATCCATTAGATGGTATTGTGAGTATATTTTTATAACAGAGAGGGTGGGTTTCTGTTATGTCAACCCTCAGACATGTGCCAAGTGGGTCTTATCAGAAAACTGGATTAAGATAGGGAGGAGTATGTAATTTTCTGTTCCAGCAGCTAAGCCCTCCAATGTTAAACAATTTAAAAAATGCATTGCTTTCTCCAATTCTTCTCCACAATGGCATCAGAATAATCATTTTAAAATATAAATCTGATCATGTCATTCATCTGCTTTAATCTCTCATTCTGTCATTGGCTTCCATTGTTTTTAGGAGAAAGAAGTAAATCTTTAACATTGTCTAAAGCCCCTTGTGGGCTAACTACCCCTTACCTCTATGCCCTCACCTCTGTGGGAATGAGACTCTAAACAGGAACCATACTGGTCTGCTCTCAGGTTCTTCCATGTCATGTTCACCCCAGCCTCAGGCCTTGGCTCCCATTCTTCCCTGTATTGGAATGCATTTTTCGACACTCTCCACTGCTTGGCCAGAACCCTACTTATTTTCAGATCTCAGCTAATAATTCTCTCCTGAACTTAGTTGTTTTGGGCAAGTCATTAAAAAGTTTAAGCTTCAGTTCCTAATAAACTAAGGATAATAAATTATTTAACTCATAGGGCAGAGTTGTTGTGATTAAGAAAGATAGTACTTGTAAAATTCAAATCATAGTGTTGTTACATATGAACTAAATAAATATTATTATTACCATCATCACAATCATCAATGTGTCGCCCAAACCTTATAAAATACAGTTCCATATTTACATTCCCAAGAATAGTTTAAATTAAAGTCTAAGCACCATTTTTTGGTTAGTTTGTTTTGAAAAATCTCAATCTCAGTAATGATTGTGCACTGTTCTTCCTTAGGCTGATATAAACAACATGTCAAGAGAATCAGCTTCTGGTCTACCCAGTGGTTCTTCTGAGCTTCTTTCTTCTCTCTCTTTCTTACTTCATTGGGAAAAAAAAAAAAAAAATGACTATGTATCTATATGATATCAAGCACTTTGGTGGGTATTGACACAATAACAAATAATAAGAAATAGTGCTTTCTTGCCCTTTGAGAATTTCTATTTTCACTAGGAGGCAGCTGAGCAAACACTTATAGTGTGGTGTAATATAGAAATTCATAGATAAGGGGTCCCTAACACCGACTCAGGATAATAGCACAGGTTTTGCAGAGAGTGTGATGCTTGAGTCAATTTGGAACTACTAATGGGAATTGGTGAGATGAAGGATGTGTGTAGGGAAGGTGAAAGTTGATTTATTTATTTATTAAAAGGGAGCAGCAAATTCTAAGCATCAGAGATCAGAGAGAACACATATGTTATAAACATTTCACATGGGTTCTGAAATTGGTAGACACAAAAGCTGTGACTACATAATAAAGGCCCTTTATGACTTGGTAAGGTTTTTAGACTTTATTCTAAAGATTATTAGGAACAACTTAAGAATTTTAAATAGGAAATAATTATGTTACTTGACACTTATGTATGGTCTAGACAGCTAACAGTTATTCTCAGTTGCTGTGGAGAGTCTGCCTGATCCACCTTGTGTGCTTGTACTGTAGGACCCCATCTCTCTGGCTGTGGCTGATTGGCTAAGCTGTTGATAGATGTTCTAATCAAATTAGCCTAATTTGATGTTGTTTCTTTTTAATTTGATTTGTGGACCACTAAAATGTGGACATGGGACTGTTAACTTGGGAGCTATGGAATTACATATTCTGTCAAGCAAGTTTAGAAGCAGAAAAGTAAATATGGAACAATTACCAGGAGAAAAGCAGAGGTCTAAGACAAAGAAAAACTATTTTCCTAAAATTATTTGTGTCTTCTTTTATCTTTTTAATCTTAGCTCCTATCAAAACTTGAATGTTTTCCTAGGCTTGGTTCCTATAAACATCATGCATTCTTGTCTTAGTTGGGTTTCTTAGATACAGACCTTAAGACAGAGATTCATGAGAAAAGTATTATTTAAGAAGTGTTCCCAGGAAAATAAGGAAGTGGAATGAATGAGATTAGGAAGGGAAGGAAGGTACAGTATGAAGCCAAACCCAATGAAGGATAACTGGCTCAACACCTCAGGGGAATTCTAGAGTTTGTGTTGGCCACATCTTTGGGGTTTTTTCACTCTAGAGTATGGGTGTAAAACTGCTCCTGAGAAGACCCAAATTCTGAGAGAATTTCTGTTTTCTGTGCCTATAGGTGAGTGAAGCTCTTGAGCATAGAGTCTATTACCAGTTGAGAGTGCAGGCAAACCAGGATCTATGTAGTGAACAATGGATACTGATCCAAGGAGATATGGGCAGACACTGACATTATTGGATAGAATTCTTAAAGTTAAGTCCCCTTTAATTTTTTTTCAGCTAGCCAAAGTTTATTTTACTTTATGTCTAAAAATAGAACTATGACGTTTTCAATTGAGTTTTATGTGAAGCACTCTGTAGTGCAGAGAATAGATGGAATGGGTATCAAGTTTGGAGATAAACCAGTTAGGAGGCTGTTGAAATAATTCGACTATTTTATTCTATTTTATTTATTCATTCAAAAATATTTGTTAAACATCTATGTGTACTGGAAGATGGAGATAAAACAATGATTAATGCTAGGATAGTACTAACCTTAGCAGGTAGTTTGTCTAATAGAGGCAATAGGACAAATTGTCAAAAAAATTGTAATTGGGTGTAATGAGAAATGTGAGCTTTAAGGAAACATTTGAAGGTATTCAGTTTGCACCTGAGTGTAAGATACGTTTCCCTGGAGAAGGTGATGTGGAAATTGGAACCTGAAAAAGGAGAGAGATAATAATAGCTTAAAAACTGAAATACCAGTGAGTAGAAATGAATTTATTTGGAATATATAAAGAAGTAGATGTAATAGGCCATGGCGACTGTTTGAATATGAAAAAAATTTCTATTTTGTTCTCTAGACGTTGCCAGTGGTAGAAATATATGTAGGTCAGAGACCACACTTTTTTTTTTTTGTCTTTCAAGAGACTCAGTGATTCAGAGCTAACACTGCAACTCTGTTGGCAGGTTCATGCTCCCTCAAACCAGTAGCTTTCCTTGCGTCTTCCTAGTTCTGGTGATTTACTGGCAATTTCGGTGTTCTAGGCTTTGCACAATTTTCTTGGAGGATGGCTCACTGCTTTCTTAAGGAAAGGATGAAGATGAAGACTGTGACCAGAGCTTCCAGCTTCCCCCAGGATGCTGTATTTGAATCTAAGGAGAACAGCAGTTCTGTTTTGTGCATGGCATTTTATTAGATCATATTCCTTAGATTGGCAATTTTATAAAGAATAACAGATTAAACAATAAGTTATTGATAAAGAGGAATAAACTGAACTAAAGCAGATAGAGTTGAAGGCAAAGCTTATGGAAGAGTATATATTCTGAAGTAGCAAAGAACAAGGCCTATTGTCTGAACTGAAGTATCGAAAGCTGCTCACAAATGCCCCATGTGACTGAAGTAATGCAAGCGATTTCTTCTTGGAAAGACATTTCTTATGCTTGAATTAGGGGGATGAAACTCTTAACACATTTCTGAGGTCAGAGAATTTCTATGTTAAATAGCTACAGGCTTTTGGGCAGCTAGTTTCAATACAGGGAGCAAACAAAGGCATGCTCTGTCCCAAGTGTCATTACTCTGGAGACCAGAGATGGTATGGATGAGCAGACCGGCAGCATAACTGGGCCAGCCCTGATTTTGAGAGCCTACGCAATTATTTAATCACTCTGGTACCTAGACATCATTACACAGCTAACTTATATCCCATTTGGAACAAGATTAGAAAATAAATTTAATAAACTAAAGGGCTTCTGCATATATTATCTTGTGATTCTGTGAAAAGTCTCAGTGGCAATGTCAAACAGCATCCAAGGTATAGCATGAATCTAGTTGTGAAATATATCATTTGTTTTAAATTAATAGACTTTTTTTTTTTTGAGAAGAGTTAGGTTTACAGAAAAATTGAGAGGAAAATACAGAATTCCTCTATCTGACCCAAAGTTTCCCCTATTATTAACATCTTGCATTAGTATTGGTATATTTGTTATAATTGATGAACCGATATTGATATATTAACATTAACGAAAGTCTATAGTTTACATTAGAGTTCACTTTTTGTGCTTTATAATTGTATGGGCTTTAATAATGTCATGTATCCATCATTACAGTATCAGACAAAATATTTTTGCCACTCTAAAAATTCTCTACGGTCTATCTATGCATTCTGCCCTACCCTATCCCACCCTCATTCCACCCCCACCCCCTGGTAAATGTTGAATTTTACTGTTTCTATAGTTTTGCTTTTTTCTAGAATATCATATAGTTGAGATCACACAATATGTAGCCTTTTCAAATTGACTTCTTTCACTTAGCAACATGCAGTTAAGTTTCCTTTCTAATTTTTTATGGCTTGATAGCTCATTTCTTTCTATCTCTAAATAATATTCCATTGTAACACAGATTATTTATCCATTCACCTACTGAAAGATAACTCTGTTGCTTCCAAGTTTTGGCAATTATGAATAAAGCTTCTATAAACATCCACTTGCAGCTTTTCATGTGAATATGTTTTTTTTTCTTTCAGTTTTATTGAGATATAATTGACATACAGTATAAGTTTAAGGTATACAGCATGACTTGATTTACATATATTGTGAAATGATTACTACAATAAGTTTAGTTAACATCCATCATCTCATATTGATACTCATTTGTTTACGTGACTGCTGAAGGTATGGTAAGCTTAGAAATAAGAAATAGCAAACTGTTTGTCAAAGTGATTGTACCATTTAAAGTTCTTTTTTTTATCTTTAACATCCTCCTTGGTCACCTCTGTGTGTCTCCTCACTCTTTTATATATTTTATATATTTCCCAAATTACCAAGGCTCTTCATAAGGTCTTCTCCAAGCTGAGTAGTACCCAGTACTGTACCCCAGGCCCCTTTTCAAAAGCAAATCTCATTTCTTTAGAACTCTGATATTAGCTAGGAAAATAGATAATACCAATGAGCATTCAGGTAGTACTTACTGTTTACAATTAACTTCCATATAAAATTTTTCTTTTAATCTTAACAAACAAATCTCTGATAAGGGCTTGTTTTCCTCAATTTAAAGATGAAAGAAACTGAAATGTAGCCGAAATTCATACAGCCAGTTAGTGGTGGAGATGGGCAGGACATTATTCGATCATTTTAAATCTCTTCTAGAATAAGAAAGCATGCAAATTAAATAAGCATTCCTATAAACCAGCTACTTCTCCCAATTCAAAGTGGAAATGTTAATGGTTAACTTGGCTGACATGCTACTCTTCCAGAAAACACAGCCATTTAAAAAATTGTGTTTCCAATGCCATAACCCAAAGGAACAACTAATGGTGGTAATTTTGCTCATTAGAGGATGCTTTAAAGACTAAGTTGGTCAAATATGCAACCAGTCAGAAAACATCTACCTTTTAAAAATGTTTTTAAGTATAGCAAAGAATGATCTTTAAGTATAGCAAAGAAGTAGTTATGATTCTTTCTGGAATGAGAGAAAGTTGTTTGGGGAGATATAGTCTATAAAGAGTGAACTGACTTTTTTACAATTTTATAGATTTGTTTGCTAAATTTTAAAAGGAAAAATTTTTATGTAGAATTTAATCATGCACATAAAAATGTATATAAATGTTTGTCATTTTCTATTCCATTCATAATAAAGGCAGGTCCTGGAAGTAAAAACTAAAGTTGGAGTCGATATTTGAAACAGAAAAAGATTAAGGACCCTCTAGTAAAACCCTGGCATGTTTTAATTAAGTGTATCCTGTTTATATTCCTTGATCATATTTTTTGTTTCCTTTGAATATCCCCAAATCCTCCAACTGGTTTCCAGCCATCGTGTAGGCTTCTGAGCACATTCAACGTATTGTTCCCCAATTATGCATTGTTTGAAAATGATGAACAAAATTCACTTGCCTTTCTATGTTCCCCTCATACAACCCCATATCCAAGATATCAGTGAAACAAGAACACATACATTTCTCTATCCAGCATCTGTATGGGTTTCCTAAAACTGCTATAATAAAGTACCATAAATTGGGTGACTTAAAACAGTATAAATTTATTGTCTCAGTTCTGGAGGCTAGAAGTCTGAAATCAAAGTGCTAGTGGACCTACGTTCCCTTCAAACCTGCAGGGGAGAATTCTTCCTTACCTCTTCTTAGCTTCTGGTGGTTTGCTGGCTATCTTTGGTGTTTCTTGGCTTATAGCTGCATAAATCTAATCTCTGCCTTTGTCATCACATGGCATTCTCCTTGTGTGTCTCTCTGTCTCCACATAGTCATTTTATTTAAAAGGGCACTTGTCATATTGGATTAGGGGCCACACTACTCATGTATGACCTCATCTTAACTAATTACATCTGTAACAAACTTATTTACAAATAAGGTCACATTCTGAGGTATTTGGGGTTGTTAGAGCTTTAACATATCTTTTAGTGGGGGATTGGGGGATACAATTCAATCTATAACAATATCCTTTTCTTTTCTTTTTTTAATAATAGCATCTTTCTTCTTGTGGAAAAGTGCTCTTTACCTCTTTCAATTATCTAGTTCTAATGTGTGCATTCAGCCTCAGTACTAGTGGTTAGTAATCAGTACTCAGTTATAGCTACTTGTCCCAGAGGTTGGAATGTAACTGAATCTATACCTTTCAGAGTCATTTCCTAGGATTTTAAAAACAGGATCTAATAAAAAGAGTCAGCTTCTCCTGATGATAAAAAGCATATGAAATGTGGGATGTGCTGATACCTGTTTCCAGACTCATGGAATAAATAAGGTTTGTTTGAAAGAAATCAAAAGCAGAGAATATTAGAGATAAGAAATATAAGAGACCTCTTTAGATACACTTACGTAAGTCTCTTTTGCTTCAGTTAGTTTGAGGAGTTGGTTTTCTTTTATTTGTAAAGGAAAAACAAAACAAAAGAACAAAAACAAAAAATAAATAAAATTACCAAAGGACATCTATCTTCTGGAGTTGGGTGGCTGCCACTATGAAGACCATCTTTATGACACTGACTCGGGAAATTGTTCTGGGGAAAACAGATTTAACCTGGAGTAAGTTGATCTGGTTTTTCCGTATTCCTTAATTCACAAATTTTGGACTCATGAAGCTAGAGAATCCAAATTAAGGGATTTTAATTTTGATTCAGATACTAGATCATTACAAAAATCAGGTAATTTATTTGCCCTTTGCCTCATATCTGTGGTGATGCAATAGGAATAAATAATGTTTGCTGAGTCTAGAGGTATGACTCAAATTAAACGTTAAATATGTTTCAGAGGTAATACAATCCTCTTTCTTTCTACACCATTTTTGATACAAATAACTTAATAAACAGTATAGACATTTCTAAAGTAGGTATCATTCAGAGTTATGTTTATATTTTAAAAGGATGCCAATTCTGTCAAAAACTATGTGACTGAGGAATTAAAGAAAGTTATTAGAAACAAAAGAGCAGTTTAATAATGAAGTTATTAAATTTAGTGTAACCTAATATATCATCTTTAATTCTTTTTAGCTATAAGATAAATAAATATTTAGAATTATACCTTTCTGTTGCATAGATCCTTTTATTATTATAATTGGCTTTCTTTAATAATTCAGTGTGGTGTACCATAATCTTTAGTAATGCCTATGAAAGAAGAGTCTAACATACATTAGTACCTTTACCATTTTCTGGAAAATATAATGATTTTAGAACATTTAACTTCATTTATTCTGAAGGTAGAAAATGGTATCTGGATGGTCTTTTAAGCCTCTTTTATGATCCAGGAGAACATTTTCAGTAACATGAAGGAAGTTTTAGTTGCTATCAAAGAGAATTATGATACAAGGAAAAACTTTGTTCCCTATTATCCTATTTTTTATACATTAGAATGTATACATCTACAAAGAAACATATATATATATATATACACATGTGTACATAAGTAATATGTAATGCATATACATATATAATATACATTATAAGTAACCAGATGATGGGGAACAAAACATGGCATAATAAAAGATAATTGATTAATCCAAAGAAGACAGGAAAGGAGAGAAAAGGTAACATAGATTAAAAAACAAATAGTACTATTATAAGTGTCAAAGAATTCAGCAATAACATTAACTAGAGATAAACTGAGTATTTCAATAGAAGAGTAAAATAATAATTATATGGCACTTATAAGATAAACAAATATGAAGACATAGAGTGGTAGAAAGTAAAAAAGGAATATGCAAACACTATTCAAAAGAAAGCTG
Organism: Pteropus vampyrus; assembly: GCF_000151845.1. NCBI lineage: Eukaryota > Metazoa > Chordata > Mammalia > Chiroptera > Pteropodidae > Pteropus > Pteropus vampyrus. The sequence goes on from NW_011888883.1 coordinate 3,387,052, forward strand.
GTGTCAGTATACTAACACGTGTTTAAGGCATGAAGCATCATAAAGTCTTAGTCTCTATCAAAAAGAAGCATAATGTTTTAAAGAAAAGGGAGTAAATCTGAGCTGAAAAAAGATAACTGGATGAAATGAAAAGATAATTAAGATAATCAGTGGTAGGAAACTAAACTTGTAATGGTAGAATTAAAATTCACACTGGAAGAGGTAAGAACAAAACTGTGCAGAAAAAGAAATGAATGAGATGGGGGACAGATTTTAAATGCATTCTCCGAAGTGAAAAGAAAGAGAAATGAACAAAAAGTAATGGGAGAGGGTAATGAATATGAAAAACAATAATTATCTTTTTAATAACTCTCATTTCTGAAGTAGAACCAAACAAAAGCGAAATCAGATATTAAAAAACTTTTGATCTGTGTTCCAAGTAAAATCATTGTATAGAAACTAGTGCTAGAAGAAAACTGGCAACATTTTTTAAACTAAAATTGGAACAATGTGTTCCAATTGGACTGAAGGTGAGACTTAAAATCTCCCAGTCAGTTAAAATACTCTACATGCTTCTCTATTTGTGCCTTTTTAAAATATTTGTTTTCATGGTTAAGGCACTTCCAGGGGTTTGTAAAGATAAAGAGATACTGTAATCCTTTCTATAAATAGGCTCAAATGTCTGTTGGATCAAGCAGGTGTAGCAGAGGCCAGTGGAAGTCTCCCATGACTAACCACATGCTTTACATCATTGGTGGATGCTTCTCACTCTCCAGTGGAAGCCACTACTGGAAATCATCCCAAGCTACTCAACCAGGAGTTGTGTGTGTGTCCAGCAAAGAGTTGTTAGAACCATGTCATAGAATTCTCTAACACTTCAGCTCAAGCACACCCTTCTCCATTTTAGCATAACCTACTTTGTAAGAATAAGGACATGGGTTTCTGGCTTCAAGGCAGAGTTGAGTTCCAGCTCAAAGAGATATCTCCATGGTACAACTGAGTCCCAGGGTTGAGAATGTGGGGCTCAGCTAAGCCAATGGTAAACATAAGAGATGATTCATGGATACACATAAGCACACTGAAAAAGTCTGAAAACACTTGGGAGACAGGAATCTGGTGAAAAGTTGTAATGATTACAATCAAGAATTTTGAGCCTAATGAAGTTGAGATATTCGTGTTAATGTTGATGGGTCATATCCATAACCATAAGCTAATAAAATCTAGTCTTGGGTTATACAAAGTTAAAAAAATAACAACCACCAAACGAACTTCTAGAAACATCTAAAAAGACATATAAGTCAGGATCCATTTGCAGGAAAAAAAATAATTGCAGCTACGTTAAGCAAAAGAAGATTTAATACAGGAATTATTGTTAGAATGTCTTGAGGAGAGGGCTCTAGGCTATCTTTTTAGGTATAAATTCCCTGAACAGCACTATTGAACTGGCCACAAAGGTAACTAGTACTGGTATCATAGTTAGGAAGGGGAAGAATCAGTTTGTCACTACTCGAAGTCTTCTAGATTTCAAGAATATATTGTAACTGTAATTCATGGATCAAAAAGCTGCCATAGCTGCTGCTAAATACTCATACAGCTGGCAACTGGATTCTGGAATGCTGCTACAAGGAAACACAGTCTTACTGTAAATGTTTAACCACAGCGATAACCAAAGCAGTAGGAAGATGCTTTACTTCCAGCATCTCAATATCATGTGATTGCATCTACTTGGTGAAATGTAGCAAATTAAGATCCCTAACTGCAAAGGATTTGGGGAAATATAATTTGTAGATTTCTAACCTTTGCGGCAGAAGAAGGTTTACTACAAGAAGACTGTTAATAGGTTTCAAATATCAACTTACCCTATCTGCTACATCCAGCTAAACTAATCACCAACGAGACAATACAAATCAAGTTGACTTTTGCAAAACAAAATGCTAGCAAACAAGGGAGATTATCTAATAGAATTTCCAAAGGAGAAGGTAGTAACTCCAAATTATATTCAGCTCATTTTTTTTTCTTTTATAGAAGACATTCTTAAATATGCAAGGTCGCACTATTCCAAAAAAAAAAAAAAATACTTAAAGACTAATAATTTTGGTCAAATAGTAGATAAATTTAAATAAAATCTCAAGAAAGGAAAAATTTGAAGGTAAAAGGATTTATGAATTACTTATGGATTATTTATCTGTTAACCAATCTAAATCCCACTCCTAGTGAACCAGTCAAATCATAGGGTAGAATTTGGACCTGTGTATTTCCTTCAACTATCTGTTTTTGCTTCCACTCCTTTGATAATAGTAGGAAAAGTTTCTATCCTTGTTATCCCACAATATAGATAGGGATGCATCAAATCACAATGGCATTCACTCTCTGCTTGACCTCGTTAACAATGCCTAAACTATTAAAAAAAAAAAAAAAGCTGGGCAGTTAGATACAGTGGTTTTACTTCTATCCACAAAAACAGGAAAATAAAAGTCATTTATAATGCCAAGGAATTTCTGTCATGTTTTCTTGTATCTTTAAAGTTCTTATTGAAAGACCTGAGTCTTTGTGGGCTATATTTTAAATTGGAAAAGATTAATAAACCAGCCATGGTAGGTATTATCTGCCATCAGGCCTCTCTTTATATTATCTTCTCTCTTGCATCTGAATATTTGCCTAAAAATCAGTGCCTGCAGTATCATCAGCAGCATGATACTGCAACAGCAAAACAACACAAAAATACACTAATATAAAATAATATCTTTATAAAGATGTTATGTATGGGTGATTTTTTCCTTTATTTTTCTATGTTCATCAAGTTTTCTATGATGAGATTATTTTTATAAATAATTAATTGAATTTTAAAAAGTACCATACTACTTTACTAGGATGTCAGTTTTGTTCTATCACTCTGTGAATATTAAGATAATCGGGAATGTGTGTTTTTCTATATTTTTACTTTTTTCAATAAAAACGCATTACCTCTTTAATTATAACAATATCTTAAAAAGCGAATTGTACTGTTCTATAAATGAGCTTTAATTAAAGTCTTTGCTGGAAGTAACACAGAAAGATCCCTAACTTTAGAATTTTTTTTTTTATTGCTGAATTAGGGAGTGGACTATTGATTTTTAGCTTGCCAGGGCTCACCCCTTGGCATTCAATATAAGAGTAACATTTGTGGGAAATAAAGTAGAAAACCATTTGTTTAAACAGTCTGCATTTCTTTTATTTTTCACTTGAGGTCAAAGAACCTGATGATTCAGTTTCAACCTTTACATTCAGTCAGCTGTATTTTAATTTGAATCTGAATGACACAGCTATGGTTCATGTGGAAAAGTAGTAGTTCAGGTCTTTGAATGCTTGTTTTTGTTGCCAGATTTTTAATGTGAAATAAAAGCCAAACAGATTCTCTAGATTTATAAAATGTAACTGCTACATACACACACACACACACACACACACACACACACACACACATGCATGGGTGCTCCTCAATTTACGATGGGATTACATCTGATAAACCCACCACAAATGTATTTAATACACCTAACCTGCTGAACATCATAGCTTCTAGCCTACCTTAAATATGCTTAGGGCACTTACGTTAGCCTACAGTGGGGCAATTATCTTGAGTTTCTTCTCAGGAGCAATTGCCTACCTCTTTTTCTCACCAGAAGTAGGATACACAGATGGGCATCTTTTAGACATGATGAGATGCGAAAACACAAAACACGATATCCAAAAAACACTGGCAAAGCAGTACTCTATGGAGGTTTTTTACCCTTGCGATCACATGGCTAACAGGGTAGCTGAGCCTCGCTGCCGCTGCCCAACATTATGAGCCTTGCTGCCGCTGCCCAACAGTATCCTATGCATATTGCTAGACCTGGAAAAGATCAAAATTCAAGATATGGTTTCTACTAGATGCATATTGCTTCCACATCATCATAAAGTCAAAAAATCAAAAATCAAACCATCGTTAAGTCAGGGACCATCTATATGAATCGTCTTATACATAATATAAATATATATTTAAAAAGTTATTAATAAAAGGAGCAATAGTGCTCTTGGGTGAAATGTTTATATATATTTAAATTATAAAAACTTCAGAAAGATCAAGTAGTTATGAAATATCTTCATAATGTGTAAAATTGAGTACATAGTCTTTTATTTTATCATTTACTTCTGTCACTTTTTTTCCAATAAGGATACACAAAAACAGAACTGAACCTGGTAAAAAATGTGCAATGGATGAATTTTCTTTAGCTTTCTTATATTTACCTGTTAATTCCTCTTTATTATCTACTCCTAGCACATTCCAGGGGGTCTCTTCTATATCTATTCTCTCAAAACCTGCTCGTTACTATCTATAATGTTTGACATTATCTGGTAACAATTCTTACTAAGGTATAGAAGACTTAAAAGGTTATATATAGAATGCTTAACACGCTTGCAATTTAAAAGGGGAATTTATATAGTAGGAAAGAACAATGTCACCAATAAAGGGTTATAGATGCAAGAGTTCTGAGTTTATAGTTTGATCTTTTCATTCATTAATTTTTCAAATTTGAGTAAGTCACTTAAATTTTCTGAGCTTTAGTTCATTAATCAAATAAGGATAATAAAATCTACCTTGTAGGGCTATTATGACCAATAAAAATCCATATGATTTATCACAGAACCTTTTATATAGTAGGTACTTGATAAATATTCCTCCACTCACTATTGAGTCACGGAACTCACAGGACTATAGTTCTAAGGATAACATTTTCAATGTTACTTGTAAGCAGCGGAGAAGAATATTTTGTACTTTTAATCTGGTGAGAATGATTGACTATAGGCATTGGTGGGTGGAGTAAATAACCTTCGGGAGGCTTTTCTAGGCTTTGTTCTATAACTCTATTTATATTCCTTTAAATGCTCTAATGATCCTATTTAGTTCAACGGTCTTTCACATTTCATGCTTATTTATGCTCTAAAATTATTTCTCCTGGAAGACAAAACCGTGGGATGTGAGGACAGTGTAATAGCATTAGCTAAGATTGTTTATGGATAGCTATCCAGTTTAGTTATTCCCAAGCTTGGTAATCTCTACAGTGCATCATTCTGACCAGCAATGATGTTTGGGTGCTGCAGAATGCAGCTGATGAACACACTTCCTAAGCCTCCTTGTTGCTGAACTCAGCCAAAAAGCTGCACATGAGTCTAAACAGATGTTTCTGTTGTTTAGGCCAATGAAGTTTATAGAGTGCATGTTTATATTTCAAAAGACAATGTGGAGAGTTCATTCAGTTTTGAGATCCAATCTTTCCGGAGGTTGGACTGCCTAGTGAAGTTGGAACAAAAATTGGATGAGCACATGAAGTCATTTGGGGGCTATCAGAAAAGATAGTCCATTATTACTTGGTAGAAAAGAAATAGGACACATGGAAATTGAATTGCCTAAAAATGGCTGATATTTTAAAAAGACTGAGCCTGGACAATAGTTCATATGTTAATATACTTAATGCTTCTTTAATATAACTGACACTTATAAAAATGCTCTCCATTCCAATTTAGTAGATATGAAATAAGCACAAAGCATCAAACTTTCCTACACATATTTCATATGATTGGAATAAAATTATCTATACAAGGAGAAAAACATCAAGGAAATGAAAATTTCACATATCATTTATGTGAGTCATCTCTGATTTAAAGTGTTGGCCACAGGAAAAGAAGACTATTATTGTTCAGTTAAGCATTTGTCTTCTGACAGTTTAGCAAAGGAGATATATTTAAAGTAGTCAATCACAATTCAGTGCTATGAGATATATACATATATATATAAGCTCTACCTTAGAACATTTGTCCTTTGTTTCCAAACAACAGATCACCTTTCTATCTTAGTGGAATGCAAACGTAAGTAGGAGGGAGGGCCTTGTTCTTCATTATAAAGACTGAAAAGAGTGGACAGTACTCTCAGTGTGGGTATGTCACCCAAGTATGACTAAAAACCAGGGCTAGCTTTATGGGTGTGCGACCTGTGCTTATAAGGATCCAGCACTTGGTTTAATGCTCTGCTGTCGCTTACTTGAAATTCTTAATAATTTTTGGTTAAGAGACCCATCATTTTCATTTTGTACTGGGCCCCACAAATTATACAACTCTAGAGAGTGAAACAAAGTTACATGAGGAAATAGAAAGAGTTGATGGTACTTGGGGATAAGCTGAAGATTCAGGGAGCAGTAGTGAATGTCAAGAGGCGATGGAGCCCAGTAGCACCAGAAGTGTCCTTGGAGTCCTGGTAGTGCTGGTGATAATGGCAAGTCTCAAGAGATAGCTTTCTAAGAAAATCATTCCAGAACAGGATGTTAACTCTGTTTTGACAACCTAGCAACAGTACATATTTTTATCCTTCCTATTGATTATCTGGGATACTACAGTAGTCTCTTAGAGCTGCTATAACAAATACCCACAATTTGGGAGACTTAAACAAGATGAATTTATTATCTCCTAAGGAGTCCAGAAATCTGAAATCAAAGTGTCACAGCGTTGGTTCCTTCTGGAGGCTCTGAAGGAGAATTTGTTCCATGTGTCTCTCCTTGGCTTCTGGTAGTTGTCAAGAATCTTTGGAGTTCCTTAGAAATGTATCACTTTATTCTCTACCTCTGTCTTCACATGCTTATGGAATTCTTCCCTGTGGGTATGTATCTCTGTGTTCAAATTTTCTTTTTCTTACAAGGACACTAGTCATATGGGATTTAGGGCCCACCTTAACTCAATGCGACCTCATCTTAACTTGATTACAACTGCAAAGACCTTGTTTTTATTATTTTGATTTATTTTTTAAAATATATTTTTTATTTTTTCAATTAGTTGACATACAATATTATATTAATTTCAGACATACAGCATAGTGATTAGACATTTATACAACTTACAAAGTGATCACCCTGATAAACCCAGTACCCATCTGATACCATACATAGCTATTGCAATACTGCTGATTATATTCCCCATGTTATAATCTACATCTCCATGACTATTTTGTGACTACCAGCTTATACCACTTAATGCCCTCCTCCCTTTACTCATTCCCCTAACCCCCCATCTGGAAATCATAAAAATGCTCTCTGTATCTATGAGCTTGTTTTTGTTTTGTTTGTTTATTTATCCTGTTCTCTAGATTCCACATATACATGAAATCATATGACATTTGTCTTTGTCTGTCTGTCTTACTCAGCACAATACTCTCTAGGTCCATTCATGTTGTTGGAGATGGCAAGATTTCATTTTTTTTTTTTTTATGTTTGAGTAATATTTCATTGTACATATGTACCACTTTATCCATTTATCCATTGATGGACAGCCAGGTTGCCTCCATATCTTGGCTACTATAAATAATGCTGCAATAAAAATATGCACAGGTTCCTTAGAACTAATGTTTTGAATTTCTTCAAATAAATCCCTAGAAGTGGGATTACTGGGTTCCTCTTTGTCTCTCATTATATACTTTTTTAAAAAGTCTGTTTTGTCTGGTATAAATATTGCTATCCTTATTTATTTTTTTATTTACTTTTTTTTTTTTTGGTTCTGATTGGGCATTTTCTGTTACCTTATTTTTCAAATTGCTGATTCAATTCTCTGCTTTATCTAATCTACTGTTGATCCTAATGTATTCTTTATTTCAGTTATTGTATTCTTCATTTCTGGCTTGTTATTTTTTGTTTTATATCATCATTTTTATGTTTCCTATTTCTTTGCTGGAATTTTCACTGAAATCATTGAGCATCCTTACAACCAGTGTTTTGAACTCTGTGTCTGGTAGATTGATTGTCTCCATCTTGTTCTTTTCTCTGGAGCTTTGTTCTGTTCTTTCATTTGGGACACGTTTCTTTGTCTCCCAATTTTGGCTGCCTCCCTGTTTTTGTTCCTATTTTTAGATAGAGGTGCTCTGTCTCCCAGTTTTAGTAGAGTGACCTTACGTAGAAAGTGTCCTATAGGGCCCTGTAGTTCAGTCTCCCTGGTCAACTGAGCTGGGTGCTGCATGTCTGTTCTTTATGTGGGCTGTGCCCTCCTGTTGTAATCGAGTCTTGGTTGCTATTTGCACATCAGTGGGAGGGGATTGGCTCTTAAGCTATTTGGTTATGACAGCTGGCTGTGACTACAGTGGAGGAGCTGTTGTATAGGGGCTGACCCATTGGAGCAGGATTTGCTTTAGCAGGGCTCTAGGGCCTACCCAGTTGGTTATTTGAGTGTGTCATTTATAGAGGTGTTTGGGTGATGCCCTGGTGTGGTCTGAAGCTGGCTACCAGGTATGTTGATTCTTAGGCCTCTTGGGGGTGGTTCTGTTACATGCCATGTTCAACTGCTTCCTGTGCCCTTTCCAGGGCCAATTGGTATGAGCTACAAAATGATCTTCAGATGGTTGCCACTTGTGCTGGGCTTAGAGGTACCTGGGAGAGGTGAGCCACAAATTGATGCTGGCTGCCACTAGTGTCAGGTTTGGGGCTGCTCAGTAAGAAGTACAGGGCACGCCAAGGCCAGATGCTGCTTATTTGGGTTCTGTGAACCTTTGAGAGATTTTAGGAAAGTTTGGAGCATGAACCAAGATAGGCCATTTGTATGGAAAAGCCACTAGAAATGGTTCGCGTGGGTCCCACTAGTTGGGTGGCGCTGGGTCTCAGGGAATCAGCAGGATGGGGCAAATGGTGTTAGCTAGATTGAAAGAGACTCAGATATGGCCTCTGTGTCTGCATGCTGGGTGTGCAGAGGGTTCAACAAAGGAACAATGGCTTCTGCTAACACTTCTGTCATGGAGAAAGCTGCCTCTCTAGCCCTCATCCTGAAGCCAAATAATTCAGTTTCTTCCCATATGTCTCTGGCACCTCTCAAGCTGCTGTCCCAGCGCTGGAGCTCAGAGCAAGTGAGTCCTGTCAGCAAATAAGTTCATTAGTGGGACCTTTAAGTGGAGTTCCTGGGACTCCAGACACCTTCTATCTCACTCAGCCATAATCTCCACTGTTTTTCACAGCTAGAAGTTGTGGAGACTTCTCTTTCTGGCACTGATACTCTGGGCTAGAAATCCTGGTGTGAGTCTGGGACTCTTTGATCCTCAGGGATCAAAGACTCTTTGACCTTGCATCTAAGATATCTCTCCCATTTTTTAATGTATCACATGTGGGTGTGAGACCAGCCCTATTTTGCATCTTTATCTCTCCTACCAGTCTCCATGTGGCTTCTTCTGTATATTTTTAGTTATAGGACTTCTTTTCAGTTAGATTTCAGGTGACTCTCAATGATGGTTGTCTGTAATTTTGTAATCTTGATGTAGTCATGAGAGGAGGTGAACACTGAGTTTACTACCATCTTAACTGGAACTAATACCTTATTTTTAAATAAGGTCATATTTACAGGCTGAGTGGACATAAATTTTTGTAGGACCCTGTTCAACCCAAGACAGCTACTAGTACTCTTAATCAATTTTCTTTCTATTTAAGGTATTTAGAGTATTGTTCTGTTATTTTCAACCATGAATCATGGTAAATATGGGCATTCAGGTTCGTTCGGGGAGAAAAAGTATTCTTAAACAAGTTACATATGAACTGTATCTTGAATAACAAATATGAATGAACTAGAAAAGATAGAGTAAGGGAATGGCATTCCATGTTAACATAAAGGCACAGAGGTTGAAAGATAGCAGTAAGTTCTCTAGACCTTCAAGTAATTAACATGTGTAGAGGATTTGGGGAACTGGTCACCAACATAAGAGATTTAAGAGACAAGGAGGTAAAGAGATTTAAAGAGACAAGAAGAAGATCAGTAGCTTGAACTTTAGTCCATAGGCAGTGAGATCCATATGATGGTTTTTACATGAGAATGACATGAATATATTTGTGTTTTGGAAAGATCCCTCAAGCAGCAGTAAAGAAACTAATATGAAGAGAGGTTTAAAATAGGGAGATCAATAAAAAAAGTGATGTAGTCCAGGAGACAGTATGAATTAAAGTCATGGCTGTGGCAATGGCAACATGGAGATTGATTATATCTAGAATCTATGGGATTGATAAACATCTAGATGTGGGAAGTGAGAGAAAAGGAGAAAATAAGGATCACTTCAAGGATTGATGATGGCATCCTCATTCTCTGAGATGGTAACCCATTAACCTTTAGTTAGCCATTAAATTAATCATTTTCAACCATTTGGGAAATTAACCTTTTCTCAAACTTGTCCCAAATGACATTTTGGGTCAGAAAATTACTTGCTGTGTGTGTAGGAGGGAATATCTTATAAACTGTAGGATGTGTAACAGGATCTCTGGATCTACTCATCATGTGCCATCTGTATTACTCTACTTCAGTTGTCTCTAGATATGGCCAAATATTTCTCGGGGAAAAATTTTTTCTGCTGGTTGGGAACCACTGCATTCATCGGACGTAGAATAGGTTTAGGGTAGAGAGAGATAAGTCCACTTGTATACCTTTTAAATTTGTCATGCCTATGCGATATCTAATTGGAGATATTTAATATGCAGCTGGAGGTGGGAACCTGGAACTCACCTGAACGATCTGGACTATATGTATAGATTTGAGAATACTAAGTGTACATGTGATAATTGATATAATTGATACATGAGTAAAGACAAGATTGTCCACAAAGAATTTAAGAAAGAAAGACCAAAATCAGGCACCTAGGATCCCCCAACATTCAGAACTAAAGTAAATTGAAATCACTGAACTTGTCGAAGTGATTAAGAACAGCCTGAGAATTTTCCTTCTCTCCTTCCTCTATGCCTTTCAAAAAGTATGCACTTGAACAACTCTTCTAATGATAATTATTAAGCTACAGAGGAAAAAAACTAATAAAGAAATGATTTAGGGACCCAAAGCCAGGATTTAAAAACTTGTAGAGTTTGGTAAATGGCTGTGGAGAAGGGATGAATTTTGTGAGTAACTTAGAACTTTAAAACAATTTTTTAATATCTTCATTCTGAAGAAAACTATTTGAAGAAAAATTATAAGAATCTATAAATTTTTGATAGTATATTCTCATTCCTGGAAAGTGTCTATGTAATGCTGCCAAAAGGTAAAACTTTAAGCACATTCACCATATTTTAATATGTTAACTCTTTCTAAAGTAAATAATTTAAAAATAATTAAAATCTCATAGAAGAAAGAACTACCAGGTAACAGACCCAAACGAAAATTTGCCTTAGAAACTAAGACTACTAATTGACTTTACAAAAATTAACCTTTAAGCATTGTGAATAAAAAGCACCATTTCTCACTGACTGAATGAATCTTTTATTGTTCTTTTAAAATCACACAGATCACATGTGACTATGTTATTGCTGTAAAAGATTCAAACCACAGAGAAATATTAAAAAAAAAAAAACCATGAATGTCTCCCTTCTCCTATCTGCCACTCCTCCAGCTTTCCCCTCCTTTCTCCAGATGTAACAATTCTCAACTGTTTGGTGTTCCTCCATCTAGTCCTCTGTGCTAGACACTGAGCACACACCAGTGAATATGAAACATTGTTCTGCAACTTGCTTTTTTTTCTTTCCATATCTTGGAGGTATGAAAGAATCTTTGGCACTACATAAACAGAAAAGTTTTTATTTCAACAATGAGAGAGTGAGCTAATATAATTAAATCCATCCAAAGTTTATCACAGAGAATGACAATAACTTACACTACTGATAATTCAGCTAGCTGACATCTTTGGAACTCGTCTGAAAGATCAGCGTGGTGAAAAACATGTTGAATTTTAAAGTCTCAATATTTAGTTTTGATAAATGCAGAGGCAAAATACTGTCTGTTCTTCATTTCATAGCAACAAGAGACTACGAGAGTGACAGTATTCTGTTTTACTAAAATTATCTCTTCATTATGTTAGTCATGTTTAGAGGTAACATAATAAAATAGCCTGAAAAGAAAATCCAGGAAGCAAGGTGAAATAATGATTTTCTTTTTACGAAGATACTTAGCCTGCCTGCCTTCCTTCCTTCCTTCCTTCCTTTTTTCTTTTTTTTAAATTTTTGTTATTTTTGTGCCTTAGCCCCATGGAGAAAAGCCTGGGAATATTTCCTAATCAGGAATTAACTTGACTGGGGAGGAGACTATGTCATTGACCTCGTAATTTCATTTGCTATATAATTTCAATTTAACCATTATGTGACAGAGATGATGCAAAAGAGAGTATCTGCAATGAAACAACTCTTTAGTAATTCTATAGGGTATCTTCTTCATGAATGTTAAAATTAAGCTTGATTTTATTCTTCAGACTAATGATGTCCTGACAATATTGCTCATTTCTTGATATAAGTTTGGAGTTTTTCATATCATCAGAGAAAATTGTTTTATTTATTCCACATAGAGTGATTCTTTCCTAAATGAGAATAACAGTCTACATTATTCTTCATTGTCATTTATTAGATAAATCTCATGAATAAATTTGATGTTTGTTTCTGAATAAATTCTCTCTCTGCTATCATTTTCATTTTATTGCTAGCAAAGTCTTTCACCTGGAACTTTTACTCACCTCCCAGGAGGTTCAGTTTCTCCTTCTCAGTGAAATAAGCTGCTCTCAGTACTTCTTCCCCAGGTTAGTACTAAACATTCAGATCAACAATTAATGGGAAGAGGACTAGCTGGGAATTAAAAAGTCATGGGTCAAAGCCAGTTCCATTCCCCCTTTCCAAACATATTTTCTTATTACTAATTAGTATCTTTTTGTTTTAGCTTGAAACAATCACTTTAACATTCTTTGTGAGGCTGGTCTAGTGGTGTTAATTTTTTTCAACTTTTGCTTGTCTGAACAACTCTATCTCTCCTTTAATTCTAAAGGATAACTTTGTCAGGTAGAGTTTCTTGGTTGTCAGTGTTTTCTTTCTACATTTTGACCACATTGTGTCACTCCTTTTTGATCTGCAAAGTTTCTGCTAAATACATGCTTATAGGCTTATGGGGGGGGGGTCCCTTGTATGCAACAAGCTGCTTTCCACTTGATGCTTTTAAGTTTCTCTCTCTGTCTTTAATTTTTGCCAACTTAATTATAAAATGTCTCATCATTGGTCTTTTAGGTCTCATCTTATTCGTTATTTTCTGGAGTTCCTGGACCTGGACGTCTGTTTATTTCCTCTGATTAGGGACATTTTTAGCCATTATTTCTCTGAATAAGTTTTTTCCCTCTCTTCTCCTTCTGAAACCCCTAAAATGCATAAATTAGTCTTTTTAATGGTGTCCCAAAAGTCCCTTAAGCTATCTTCACTGTTTTTATTCTTTTTTCTTTTATCTTCAAAGATTGGATGCATTGCACTGCCATATTTTAAAGTTTATTGATCCTTTCTTTCACTTCATCTATTCTGTTTTCCAACCCCTCTATTAAATTTTTCAATGCAATTACTGTATTCTTCAGCTCCATGATTTGTTTGGTACTTAAAAAATTTTTATCTCCTCTTTGAAATTTTCACTTTGCTCATGCATTGTTCTGACCTCTGTGAGCATCTTTATGACCATTATTTTGAACTCTCTGCTAGGTAAATCACTTATATCCATTTTATTAAGGTCTGTTTCTGAAGATTGATTGCTTGATTTGGTCTGGAATATATTCTCTGGTCTCCAGTTTTCTTGACTGTGATTCTTTCTGTGCATTAGATAAAGCAGCCACGTCTCCCAGCCTTGACAGAATAGTCTCATGGAGGAGATGAACCTTGTCAATCAGTCCAATGTGAGCTCTTGGTTGTCTTTTAAACCTTCGTGAATGTTCAAGCTACCTTATTTGTTCTTTGTGCCTCCTAGTATTTGAGGATATGCCAAGACCCATCAGTGCTGCAAAGGGGAGGATCACAGTCAGCACCTAGATGCCATTTTAACTGAAGCTTGATCCTCAGATAGCAGCTGGGAAAATATGTAGTTAGGCTCCTTCCAGGGAGAAACTGGTCGGTGGGCATTTTTGCTGCTCCTCCTGCACTTGGCCCAGGTGTATAGCCACAGGGGGTGCTCCTATGCCTAATAAGAAATGATTCTTTGTTTGTTCCAGTCCTGAGGGACTCATGAATGCAGGCCCTATTGGCTATTAGAGCCAGGCAATTCAAGGGCCTATCCCTTTGACAGAAACTGGAAATGCTGGGTGCCAGATGTGTGTATAAGCTTCTTGCCAGGAGATACTGACTACCTGAAGTGAACTAGAGATAGAGAGCAGAGGAGGTGTCCACAGGCTACCCTGGTCTCTGGGGAGGATGTCATTCAGGCCATAGATGTGTGTTAAATTAGAAATCTTACTCTCAACCAGCAGCTTTTAATATATGCAAATAGACCCTTTAGGGAAAGACTGGGAAGCAGGTGTGTTTGCAATCTCTTAGAAGATCTCTGGTGGAAATGGGGAAGGGGCAGCTGCCACTACAAGTGATTTAGAGCCTTTTAAGAACTATTTCTTTGTGTCCTAACATCTTGTAGGGCTCTTGGATATAAGCCCCTTGCCTGTCAGAGCTAAATATTTGGAAACCTGTTCCTCAGATGGGAGTCTTAAAAGTTGGGGTACTAACTCTTCACTCAGGAAAAAGCTGAGTATTCACTCTTGATTGTCGATTGCTGTGCCAACTGTGGGTTTATGATGGGAGAGTGTCTCAGTCTTTCCTATCCATTTTTTATATAAGTATTTTCTTATTCACCTGATGTGCAGGAGTGACTCAGCTAGTTTCTGGCTTTCTTTCAGAGGAATGCTTCAGTGTGTAGCTATATATTTGTTATGTCCATGAGAGGAGGGAGAGTGCAGGAACCTCGTATGTCTTCATCTTAGACTGGATCCACAAATCTAATGTTAATTATCATTAGTGATACTCAACTTAAAAAGCTGCCATAAGAAATGAAGTAATGAATTAATGCATGTAATTTACTTACTATAGTGCCAAACATGTTTTAAGTGCTCAATATATATTTGCTATTATTTGTATTGTGCGAATGCTACCATAAATGATAGACTATATGTATTGTATTTATTGTGACAAGTTTTGTTTCAACAAAATATATTTCAAATATTTACAACTTTGTGTATG
>NW_011888883.1:3402106-3404234 GCF_000151845.1 Pteropus vampyrus
TGGGGAAGGGGCAGCTGCCACTACAAGTGATTTAGAGCCTTTTAAGAACTATTTCTTTGTGTCCTAACATCTTGTAGGGCTCTTGGATATAAGCCCCTTGCCTGTCAGAGCTAAATATTTGGAAACCTGTTCCTCAGATGGGAGTCTTAAAAGTTGGGGTACTAATTCTTCACTCAGGAAAAAGCTGAGTATTCACTCTTGATTGTCGATTGCTGTGCCAACTGTGGGTTTATGATGGGAGAGTGTCTCAGTCTTTCCTATCCATTTTTTATATAAGTATTTTCTTATTCACCTGATGTGCAGGAGTGACTCAGCTAGTTTCTGGCTTTCTTTCAGAGGAATGCTTCAGTGTGTAGCTATATATTTGTTATGTCCATGAGAGGAGGGAGAGTGCAGGAACCTCGTATGTCTTCATCTTAGACTGAATCCACAAATCTAATGTTAATTATCATTAGTGATACTCAACTTAAAAAGCTGCCATAAGAAATGAAGTAATGAATTAATGCATGTAATTTACTTACTATAGTGCCAAACATGTTTTAAGTGCTCAATATATATTTGCTATTATTTGTATTGTGCGAATGCTACCATAAATGATAGACTATATGTATTGTATTTATTGTGACAAGTTTTGTTTCAACAAAATATATTTCAAATATTTACAACTTTGTGTATGCAGAATGACTTCATTTTTTAAAATTGCTGAATGATATTAATTAGTTTTCTATTTATTTATAGAAATTGAGGTAGGTTTAATTTTTCAAAAAGCTGCATCAAATTCCCTTATACTTCTTTGAGCATATATTTGGCTCTCTTTGCAGAGTAGAGATCTAGTATTCCATAGCTGGATTACAAGGCATATTTAGTGTTAATAAATTACAAAAAAATGCCTATTAAAGTAGCTATACTATTAGTTAATATGGCTACATATTTCTCTATCCTCTTACCAACATGTCGTGTTACTAAATTTTGAAATATTTGCCAATAAGATTATATGGGCTGATTGCTTTAATTTGCATTTTGTTCATTACTACTGAGAAACATTTTTCATATGCTTATTGGCTAGTTGTATTTCCTCCTTTGTTAATTGCCATTTCCTATTTATTTATTTACTTTCTGATTTGGAAAGTCTGTTTTCTTCCTGGGCATAAAGGAGGGTTCCTTGAAAAGACTGATATGTTATCTTCTCTCTTAGACTCACATCTTTTTGGATATAGAAGAGTGAGAATGAATTCTTGTAGAAAAATATTTCAAATTAGAATTATAATGAGCTCTTAATTATAAATTTTAAACAATACTATTCAAAATGGGGTCTGCAGCATCAGTTTCACTGAGGAGTTTTCAGGTAAGTGTATTATCAGGTCCTCTCCAGACTACTTGATCAAAAGCTCTATTGGCCCAGCAATTTGTGTTTTAGTGTAATAAGCCTCCAGGTGATTGAGAAACACTAAACTAGATCATTCAAAGAAGAAAAACATGTTAGTGATCCTAAAACTAGATTAATATTACGATTATATTAGTCTTATATTATCAATAGAGTTAATGATTTAAAATTTTATTGGTACACACAACAACTCATTATGTCTCAAGGGAATTACGTGGAATGAAAAAAGTCATTTCGACATATACTATATGATTCCATGTTCATTACATTCTTGCAATGACAAAAATTGTAGAGTTGGATAACGGATTAGATCTTTCCAGGAGTCAGGTAGGGTAGAGAGTGGTGAAAGGCTAGAAAGTGGGCATGATAATAAAAGGACATAACCAGGGATCCTTGTGCTAAGAGAAAGTTCTGTATCCTCACTGTGGAGTTGGATACAAACATACACATGTGATAAAATTGCATTGAACTGAATACACACACACATACACACAAAACTGCAAGCAAGTGAAACTGGGGACATCTGAATAAGATCAGTGGATTGAATTGATGTCAATATTCTGGTTGAGTTATTGTACTACAGTTTTGCAAGATATTACCAGTGGAGAAAATATAGGAAAGGATACAAAGGATCTCTCTGTATGACTTCGTACAATGAGAAGTAAATCTACAATTATCTCAAAATAAAAAGGTTAATTAAAAAACAGCAACTAAAGTTTTATTAAGTTTAAGTGTCATCAGTTT
>NW_011888883.1:3405045-3419521 GCF_000151845.1 Pteropus vampyrus
AACTTTCATTTGTAATTCTATGTGTTTTTCCCTGCATATTCTTCAGCAACAGGAAGGTTCCTAACATGGGCTTTCAGCTTCTTTTAAAACCTTAGGGAAAGAAGCAGTCTTTTATAGTTCCTTTATACTGAGTTGTAGCATTCCAAGTTGCTGGTGCTAAAAACCCGCACGGACTCTCACCCAGTAAACAGTCTCTTCAAACATGTCAGTGAAGGACTCCTGCAACTCTAATTTATGGTGCCTCATGCAGTGATAAGAAAAATGCTAGACTGAGTGCAGATACAAGGGTCAAATGATGATAAGAGCAAACAATTTCAGATTGTTTCAGTTGCAGCTGACTACAGGACTGCTGGGAGAGAAGGCATATTAGGGAGAACTAAACAGTCATAACTAAGCCAGACTTCTGCTTATTTAGTCATTCATTTATTCATTCATTCATTTGTTTTTTAAAAGGACAAAACTTTGATTACTTGGGAAAATGCTAATGTATTTTCATCTTCTTCCTAAAATGTTCAGTTATAAAAACTGGGAAAAAGATCCTTTTTTTTTTTTCCAAGGAGTGTAAAGACTCAATTATGAGAGCTGATTAAAAGCACTAAATATTTTTGGTTAAGAATAGAGTGACCTTATGTTGTTTAGTTACCAATGTTAGCCTGCTCCACACTTGTGCCATCACACAGCACAGTACAACTTTCATTCTCTTGTTTACGAAATAATATAATTTTCCTTTATATCACTGTATCAAATTATTGCTCACCGTTATCTGTCACCATTTGAATCTTTCCTCATTTTTAGCTAATGCAAGTCTTTTAAGATTTTTTAACAAAAGTAATGATTTGAAAGTGAAAAAGATAATGTCTTTTTTTGCTTAGGATAAATAAGATGGAAAGTTTTAGTAGATTTTCTAGGTGATAGAAACATCTCAAATATTTTGAAAAAACCCTATATTACTATTCTTTAAGTTGACAAATAAATAAAAATATGTAACCATATCTCTGAAATAAAAAAGAAAATAACCATTATATGACCTGTTTCTTCTTCTGTCCAATTTGTAACAAGAGTGTATCACAATTCTTTCAGTCAGGGCAGCTCTCCTGTCCTACTTCAGACAGAATTTTCACAGGCCTTTCTCTTATCTAAACCTCTCTATAAACCTTACCTCTATTTCTGTTACTTTATCTAATTTGGGAGATAAGCAGGGTCAAAACCAAAACAAAACAAAACAAAAAGAGCTGCCAAAGAAATAATAGAGGCTTTTGTTTCCCTCCTGAATTGGAACATTCCTATCCACTAAAAGTACTGTAAATTAAAATGCAGTGAGTCATCCCTCTCCATCATTTGCAGGAGTACCGCACCTGTTGTACACCTTTGCAAGAAAGGTCATTCATTGAGAATGACTCATGCTGCCTATTTCTCTTCAAGGACTATCTAACTGTTAGTGTTCATCAATAGCAAACGTAAAATTAATTACACCTGACACTTTCTTCAGTCTAGGTCTTAGAAATCACTAGATCTATGCTCCCTCTGAGCAAGGATCTTCTTACCTGACTTAAACTCCCCTGAGTAATTTAGGCACATGATGCTGACCCCAAGTACCCTAGAAAGAGCCCTGGAATTCAGTATGTGTAAAGCAAACCACGTTTGGTTTGCTAGCAGTAGAAAGACAACATCGTGCAGCATCATGCATTCTTTGCTCAGAGTTTGAATTTCTTCTATTATTGTTTAACAGTAGTTCAATATTGTGATAAATTTACATTTTTATATCGTTTCTTTGAAAACCATTAAAAACTCTTGGAGAACTTAGCAATAGTTATATAATCTCCATTTTATAGAAGCATCAATTGATGTATGGAGAGATTAAGCAATTTATCATCATGCAGTTAATTAGAACTGGGGGAATAACTTGGATCAAGGACTTATATTCTCCAAAGTCTGTGTTCTTTTCCACTTTTGTTATACCATCTCAAGAAAGCAGAATTATACTAATTTTGGATATTCTTAACAGAATTTGCGTTGTCAAGGCAATCATACACCTTTGTACACTGAGGATAAATTTGTTAAGTCAATAAATGTTTACTAAGTAAGAATTATGTAGCAAGTGATTCTTTTTTTCCTAAGCTCTTCAAATATTTGCAAATTTTTGTAATGTAGACACCTATCTGAGAGTATAATACTCATTTTCCAAGTGGAAATCAAAGACAGTGATTCCATCTTTTGCCAGTTACTGAACCTGTTAGAAATCTTTGATACTTTCTGTTTCTTCTTTCAGGCTTCAGTTTGAATATTAAGTATTATACTTCTCTTTGAAGAAGACTTTTTAAAGACTAGAATTCCTAGATGTTACCAGAATATAATTAAATACATCTTTATTGAAATTTCTTGAAACTTAACAATATACTTAGATTCCATAATAGCATGAAAATAAAACAAAATGGAGACCAGGCTTGAAAATCAACCAAGCAGACAAAACTATTTAAGCCATGTAAGCAAAACTAAAATTAGCTCATTTTATGAACATAAATAAAATTTAACTTAGATTACTTCTTGTAAATGTATTCCTCTGATAATCATAAAAGAATCTTAAATCATTTTCCTAAAATGATATAAGATAATCACTTTTAACCAACCCCCTGGTATCTAGAAATCCCTTTTGTCATAACCAATTATTGTAAAGGTAAAATGAGTTTCTCATGTCTACTTTATAATCATTCACACCTCTGAGCTTCATTGCACTGTTGGTTGGAAGACTTCTAGTTTGTGCACTGTTCTTATGTGTACAATTAACATTTACCAAATACAGTTTTACTGATTTGGTTTTAATTTTTACTGTTTCTGGATTTTTGATAGGTTCCAGTATCAGAAGTGGGATACAGGATGACTTCCTCAATTACTCTGAAGGTGGTGAGCAACTATGTGTTAGTACTCATAAAGCCCATTTTATTCACTACTTTTCTCACTCGTCATGGAATTTGAAGGTAAGTTTTTCTTGTATTTGAGCTCTGTTCTCTTTGCCGTTTGAATTCTCTGATTTCATAGTGCATACCTGTATTGTGTTTGTTGAAGCTTCTTGGTAAGTCACCCTTTTCTCCATAAGGAAAGAAAACTCATGATTTCTTCAGTTTTGTGGCAGCATAAAATTGCTGGATTCCTTATAAATTTGTCATTTTAGGGAATGTAAAGGCAAAAATAGGTTCTACCTGGTCTAAAACTCTCCACCTCCCTCAGAAATTCCAGCTCTCTCTATATATATCCATCATGGACTAGAATCTTGTGTCTTTTTGCAAAATGCATGAATTTTTGATAATTTGAAAAATTTTAGATAAGATAATTTGAATAACTTAGATAAGATAGCCCACATTAAGGGGTACTCTTGAAAAGAAGATCCCAAACCTCTAGGATAAAATGGTATGCATTATTTGATTGGTATGCAGAAACTTCTAACAGATAAAATGACTCCAAAATAACTTCTCTAAAAGAATCCTTACGGCATGCAAATAAAAATCTTTAGTAAAAAAATTTGACCATGTGAGCAGGTAACCTTAATTTTGTCTATCTGCCAGAAACACAATTTAGATCAAGCTGTTGTTTGGGTTTTGTATTATTGTGCTGGAGACATGGCTAAAATTTTAAAACAAAAGCTATAGGATTTCTGTTTGTGTCTATATATGAATGCCTTATTTTTAAAAGAGCTCTATTTAAGTGCCTTTAAAAAGTAAGTTCCTGTATTAATTAAATATTCCCTAAACTCTGAGAATATAGAAACTAACCCAATAGTTTTTCAAATTCACATGATCTGGGATAATCTTTAATAAATAAAATCTAGTTTAAGTTTGTTAGTTCAATAAAAACATGCATGTCTTCAGAGGTATTAACATTAAATACAATGCAAATATATAATTTTTTCTACCTGGATTTACTAGTCAGATAAGTGCATGCTATCTCCATGTTACAGAACTTGTCAACAAGAAAAATAACTTAAAATGATAGCTGTTTAATGTCTAATGCAAGAATAATTTTTAAAAACAAATAATTTAAATAGGTATAAATAACCTAAACATTTATGCTAAGTTAAACTAATTCATATTCACTAAATATTTAGATCATTTCTAAATAAGATAATATACTGAAACAATTATTGTTAAACATGTTTATCTACTTTTGCCTTCTTAATTTTTTAAAAAGAGACATATTTGGGTCTTCAGGTACATTAAAAATCATACTATGAAAAACAAAAATAAAAAAAGATAAAAAGAAAGAAAAAAACAAAGAAAAAATAAATAAAATTAAAAAAGAATAAAAAAGGAAAAGAAAAAACAAAAAATAAAAAATTGTACTACAAAAAACATGTCTCAAGAAATTTTTAATTTTTATAATTATGCATTTATAAATTTGCTAACCTACTAAAGGATGCTAATATATGATAGAGAGTTCACAATTGCCTGCTTCCTAGTTTTCACTGGAAAGTAAAGGTTACTACTAATAGTTTAAATTTATAATCAAATTTATAATCAATAAATTTATAATCAATAATGAGTGAAGGGAAACAACTTTGTATGCAAAATATGGGTAGAAAATGGTATGTGACTGGTTGTTCCAAGATAAGAAAGAGAAAAAGAAGAAGATAATAATGGATACAGAACATTGCAGGTTTGCAAAAAAAAAAAAGGAAGAACAAAAAGAAATTTTATGTTGTGAGATCGAAACTGGCTAAAATTGGATAGATCTATTTATAAGGGTTTTTAAAACGATCCAATAATGTACTGGAACAAAACTAGAGTTTAATTTTTTCTCTGTTAAAATCACAAAATTTCTTAGATTATTGGACAGTTCTTACTAAAAATATAGAAAGTTTTCTTTTACTTTTAATGTAAACTTCCTAGGAAAGAAGATTCTATGTCTCATCAAAATATTTCCTGTGTTTTATTTTGTCTTTAAAGGGTCTTTGATTACTTCAAAAACTTAAGTCTTTTCGATATTAAAAGAGCTAAGTGTTTGAGTTTTTTTTTAAACTATGTAATTTTCTGTATATGTATTTGAAATCTTTTAATTGTCACTTCCATTGAATGAATAACTAAGTGCTATTTAACAGTTACCTGTAATCCTTTTTGATCAAGTATTTTAAACCTTTTGACATTTTGACAAACTTCTCAAAGTCAAATTCTGAATGAAGTTTTTTATTTTATTTTTTAACTTCAAACTAATTTTGGGATTTTCTACAGAGTCTTTCAAAGATTTGTTTTCTCTCCTTATAAAAATATAAATGTTAATTTATTTAGGCTTATCTGAGATCTTAAATCGTATAGGAAAGATTATCAAATTAAAAGTAATGTTTAACCTTCTCAGATATTATTTATATAGGTATATATGAGTAATTTAAATGTTCCAGAAACTATATGAAATTTCTAGAAATCTGATATGTCCCAGCATAATGTTATCAGTAATAATTACAGTTATTATTTTTAAACATTGTATATCACAAAGTAATCAAATTTACTTGTCAATTGCATCATATTTCTAGTGAACTCTCATCAGATCTTTAACTACAACTATTTTAAAGTCTTTTGTCCCTCACAGACAATTATTGTTTAACTCTTGATTATTCTCTGAAAACATTTGCAATCAACTACAAACAGGCAAAAATACTTAACCTTCAAAGAGATTTATGGAAAAGACTCTGACAACTTCTCTATAATACAAGTTTCTAATAACTTTAAGATCATAATACTGAACCAAGTAAGAATTTCTAGAACTCTAATGAAAAAATTTATTGATTTATAAAACTGCTAACCCAAGATTAAGAAAAATACGAATTAATTACATGGAGCTGAATCAACTTATGAAGATAATTGTAATTTTTATAACTTTGGTTCTTTAATGTTTTGTTTTCACATTTAAAGAGCCCCCTTTTCTCCTTTTTTAAGCTATGGATAATTTAAAGCAACTTGGTAAAATATACTTTTGTAAACAAAGGTTGAAACATTTATCATCATCTTCCTGTATAATCCATGCAGAATTCAGAAACTGTTATAAAATATTTTTATTTTCATGACAATATAGGTATTTACATAAGTTAAAAAATAACCTGTTTTCCTTGTAACAGGACACAATTGGGCAAGTCCTTAGTTTGTTTTCTCGGCTTAAAGAGACTTTTATGGGTCTAATCTAAGGTTCACTATTACCTGACAATTTTAAAGACT
The DNA here is from genome assembly GCF_000151845.1 of Pteropus vampyrus. Taxonomy (NCBI): domain Eukaryota; kingdom Metazoa; phylum Chordata; class Mammalia; order Chiroptera; family Pteropodidae; genus Pteropus; species Pteropus vampyrus. Next base: position 3,411,243 of record NW_011888883.1, read on the forward strand.
GAAGTTTAGCTTTATGGAGACAATAAAGTCCCTAAGTTATTACCAAAACTTTGACTGAACTATCATATTTGAGAATATATACAGAATCACTATTCTTGCTACATTTATTTAAATAATCAGGCCACATTTAATAAGATGACTTATTTTATGGACAAGTCTCACTGTAATTATCTTCAATAAAAATAGGATGACTATAGAAAAAATTATGTTTCAATACAAAACTGTAGTATACTTGTTATCAGACTCTAGTTCCATTTATTACCTTTGAAGTTTCGCTATCCATCTATAAGCTTCAGAGAAATCACCATAACATGTTATGTATGAGCAATCTTCATACTTGTTATATGGGCCCCTCAAGAGGGTTCAGCAAAACATCCAATGGCATCATTAAAGATGGTCAAAGTGCAAACCAGGAAATTCCAGCAGATTGAAACTGTATCCTCATTCCACCATCCACAGATGCTTTGAACTCTAATCTAAATATTTTCTCAACTGATGCTCCCTAAACTCAGAAACTGAGTTTATAATTTATTCTACTAACCTTTGTTTTTCTTTTGTTTCCATAGACATTTCTCTTATTAAATTACTTGATTGCTCATAGTATTTAAGGCCTAATTTAGGTGGAAACTCATCAAATGTACCTCATGAAATAAAATATCCTCACGTTCATCCTGTCTTAAGTAATCACAAGTATATGTGATTGCTAACGCATCATGTAGTGCTATGTAAATAACTTAGGAAAAAAATTGAAACCTGAGTACACACTATCCCCAAAAATGTGTATTGACTTAGAAATGTAAAACCTGAATCTGGTTTTAACCTAGCTGATTTATTTAAATCTTGGCTCCTGGGAATCTTGCTCTGGGAAATTTCTCAGTTCTTGGCGGTTGTTATTCTCTTCATAGTTATTGTGTTACCCTCCCTCCTGCGTCGTATCCTTGCAAGGCTTTTAAAAGACTTTCAACAGCGCTCACACATCAAATGATGTCCATCTATTAGACAACAAAAAGAATTCAATGATTCACCTACACATGTCTGTGATAATGATGCAACTGTTGGTAGGAGTGACTATATAACTGTCCATACCAACAACTACATGAACGGTGATTTCTGAGAGTAACACTGTACCAGTTGGTCACACTCTCGGCTTGCTGGGAGAATGACCAAAGAGGGGAATTGTTAAAATAAAATAAAATGGAGGTCAGACTTAAAAATTCCTCAAGCAGACAAAATTGTTTAAGCCACTTAAGCAAAACTAAATCATGAACATAAATGAAACTTAAGGTTATTTCTTGTAAATGTATTCTTTTGGTAATAATAAAGTAATTAAGTCAACTTCCTAAAATGGTATAAGATAATCGTTTTTAACCAATCCTCTGCCATCTGGAAATCCAAATTTTAATAACCAATCATTGTTAGGGATAAACAACTTTCTCCCTTGTAGACGCCATCCTGGAATGTCATCCCTCTGAGCTTTGTTCCACAGTTGTTTTGAAGACTCTCAGTTTGCGACTGGTTCTCATGTGCACAATAAATTCTTAGTAAATACTTTTTTACTGATTTGGTTTTAATTTTTACTCTTTCTGAATTTTTGACAATAGTTATGTTACAGAACATATTACTTGAATGTTCTCAACCATAAGCTAATTTAAAAGTCTGTTTATTTCATTTAGATGGAATTAAATTGCTTTTGAATTTTTCTACTAGGACCATCCAATCTCTCTAGTTTTTCTCAATCTTTGAAGTATGATAAATGCTATTTATAAGAATCAGATGAGGTATAAGTAAAGTTAACAAACAGGAAAACAAAAAAGAAAGAAGAGAAAATGCCCAAAGAAACAAAAAGATTTTTTTAAAAAAAGGGTTGGGAAGTAAAGAAGAAGCAAAGTAAAGGTAGACTTCCAAAAATATGGAGCATTAGGGACAACTTACAAAAAATCTCTTTCTTGTCTCTTTTACCATGATCTTGTGCACAGATGTAAATTTGCAGGCTGATCAATGAAAAACTCCATTTTTGCTAGTTCTTTCCATGGACTAGGTAAATGCTACCTGGCCAATGGTTGACTGTTAACCTTTGTAGTACAAGGAACACTCCTACATAGAGCTCTGGTGTGAGAATAAAGAAGGATGGCTGTAGTCAGGCTCTCTCTCGACACTCTTAGCAGCTAACTTCCAAGCGGAAGTGAGTCAGCACTTTTCCCCTTATGTAACTATGTGCCCAGTAAGCTTTCATGGGGTCCTATAACTTGGCAGTGTGCCACTATTATTTAACCTGTGTATATAAAGGCGCTGCCACCCTGTGAGGATGGCTGTGCCCTTACTGGAATAAAGAGCTATGCTGCCGTTGCCTATGCTCTCCACATTTTCTTCCAACTGCCTGAACCTTGTACCCCTTACCTCGGAACCCTGAATCTGCAGCAACACATCTGATAAGACCTTGCTTTCATTGAGGTGCTCATGAGCCAACCTAGAGAATGAGGTAGAGAACAATTATAAATACCTCTCTGCTATTTGATAACTTGAATGCAATCATTCATTAATTCATTCCCCCATTCATAACCATTCATTTAGGGAAATATTTATTGAAAACTAAAGGCAATGTGTTGAACACTAAAATAAATAAAAGACAAGTTATTCACAGGATCTTGCCTAAATACTTCCATGTTAAAGTCCTTCTCTGAGTGTTTGACAGAACCCTCAACCTCAGTAAATACAAAACTAAACGGCATGCTCTTTATACCAACCACACTGCCATCACTTATCTTTCCATCTCCAACCAAATCTCTTCTTCTACCAATATTTCCTATTTTTGTTACTGGTAAAACCCATCCACTTTGTCATTCAAACTGGAAACCTCAGTCATTCTCTGCATTTTCACCTTCCTCACCCTGCTTCTCTAATCGGCCATCAAGTACCTTCAGTTCTGCTCCTGATGGTATCTCCTTCTCTCTACCCCCTTATCATCTCTCACCTGGACTTACTGAGCTAGGCTTCTCTCCAACTTTTCCACTGGCCCCATTTTTTTCTTCTTTTTATGTATACTGTAGTCTGAATGCTGTCCCTAAAATACAAATCTTATATTACTTTCTTGCTGAAAATCCTGCAGTTGCTCCTCATTGCCAAATAGGGAATAAAGTTCCTCACATTATAGAGAAATACCTTCACATCTATTCTATTTACTTATCTATCTGCCTATCTAATCTTTTTACTTTCATTTACATTCTTTTCTATGAATACTTGGCTTGCAGTATGTTGTATTTTTCTTGAAATATTTGTTAAGAGCCATATTTTTTGGACTTTACGGGACATAGAAAACTCTTGGATTTATTTCAGTAAGAAAGAGACAAGACAAGGATATAATTTACCATGATGAATGTAGTAACCATTTGAAAAGTGAGTCGTGGAAGGGAGGAACTGGTTATCGTAGATAGTTACTGAGGATCTGAGCCTAGGTAGTAGAATAGGAAAGGAGATGCGATAACATGTGTGAGATAAGATTATATATGCATATATCTGAACTGTTATGATTCATCTTATAAGACTGGTTTCTTGACATAATACGATTGACAACTGAAGGGACAGAAAGAACATATAGTATTTTCGATTTTTCTTTAAAGTCAATATGAGGGGTTAATAAAGAAGTGAAAAGTAAATACGTAGAAGACTAGTATGCAAATATAATATGGGAGTTGTATAAAACAATACTACTAAAATATAGGAGCATCTTTTGGTCACCAGATATTTAAATCATCTCTTGAATTAATTTTATAGTATTAATTTGTTAGCAAACATTTTTTATAAAAATTTTATGAATGAATAAAATATAAAGTAAAGACTTTTTTGGGTTTTGTTCCATTGGGAAGTCATGTATTATCCTGAGCATTATATGGAGCCCTGTTGAAATAAACACAAGATAATCCCTACCCTCAAAGAAAATTACAAACTCATTGAGAGTTTATAAGAAGCAAAACAAAAATCTAGAATTTAGTAAATTAGGTAGAAAATTTAGGCCCCAAACACTTTCCTCTTAAAGGTGTATAACCAAAGCATGAAAAAAAGATATTTAATTTGTTTTGGTTAATTTATTGGTTACCTACTAAAACCAGAGGCCCCTAAACACTAAACAAAAAGAAAGTATTCATGGGAAATATTCAACATGCAAAACACGCCTGCCAAGAAACCAAACAACAAACACATAGCCAATAAAAATGAAGACTCTTACTTCATATCCTAAATGCCTCCAGACTGAAACTGTGTCAGTGAGAGAACATTTCACAGCTGTAGGACCTCTTTTTTGAGAGAGAATTTTCTGCCAGTTTCAAAATTCTGTAGCACAAATCATTACTTAGAAAATCACACCCAAGTTTCTTAAATAATAAAGAGAATGAATAGGAATGCTATTTTAAATTTTCAGGGAAGAAGATGCTCTGTTGAGCAAATAACTGCTTCACATTGTTTAAAGATCACCTCCAGACCTACGGTCAGACTTCAAGCAGTCTAGTTAGAAACATAAAATCCAAGAAGTTAAAACATGAGCAAGAACAGATACTTTATAAAGTTTGACTTTGGAATCTTTTATTTAAATATCTGTCATTTAAAAATAAGAATAATTTAAAATACTCTCCTGTTATAAAACGATGGATGAGGGATGCTTTCCAGTTCTGCAATAAAGCACAATTTGTGCAAAAATTCAATTTTCTTGTTTTTTCCTCAAACATAGCATAATCAGAATCATCACTCACTGACTTGAAGATAAGTCACTAATGTCATTTAATGAGATTTTGACAGAATTTTATATTCTACTTTGTCTTTCGATGATCATTAAATGTTTCTTCTCTCTAAATATCTAAAATGTTATCCTAGGTAGGTGTGATAAGAAATTAGTATGGAGTAAAGAACCATTTATTGGGAAATGAATTTCTATAAAAAGTCCTAGAGATTTAGAGAGGAGGCATATTTATATTGAAATATATAAAATGAATTTTGCTCCTGTACAAAAATGAAATGTGACCTGGATCACCTGGAGTGTGGGCTGGATATAGTGACTTGCATCTTATCAATAGAATGTAGAAAAGAACAAAAAAAAAACAACTATAGTGGAGATACCTGGCAAACCACCTTAACCAAGTGATAAATGTTAACATCACCAGTAATAATTCATGCTGATATCATGATATGATGTAATGAGAAGGTTATCTCATCTTGTGGTATTTTTCCCTCAAACCATAGCCTCAGCCTAATCATGAGGAAAACATCACACAGCCTAAATTGAGAAACATTCTACAAAATACCTGACCACTACCCCTCAAAATTGTTAAGGTCATGAAAAACAAGGAAAGACTGAGAAACCCTCACAGTCTGAAGGAGACTAGAAGGCCAGATGACTACATGCAATGTAGTATTCTGGATTGGATCCTGGAACAGAAAAAGAACATTAATGGAAAAACTGGTAGAAACTGAATAAAGTCTGTAGTTTAGTTAATAGTAATGTACCAATGTTATTTTTAGTTTTGACAATATACTATGGTTCTAAAAGATGTTAATCTTAAGAAAAACTAGGTAAAAGGTACATGGAAACTCTCTCTACTATCTTTGCAACCTTCTGTAAATCCAAAATTGCCCGCAAATAAAAATTTTATCACACGCACACACACACACACACACACACACACACATACACACACACACCACAATCAGTACTTAATTACAATTTTAAAAAGACAAGGAAGCCTTATTACAGCAACAGAACCCTTCTTTTTATGGACAAACCAGATAGCATTTTACTAGTTTCTTGATTTTTAAATCATGGTTTGGTGTTAAGTACCTTTGAGATTTTAGCTGCATTAGAAATTTAAGCAGCCCAAATAAGACTTTTAAATATACCTTATATATGTGAAAAAGCAATGGTGAGTGATTCATGAAAGTAATATCACTTAGTTTTTCTTTCGATTGTTATTCATTGAGTACTAGCAGAACAAGGGAACTCTTTAAAGTATTAAATTTATACATAGAAAAATTGATACCCAGAAAAATATATTATCAGAACTGAAACCAAAGTGCAGTTTTTCTGACTCCTGGGCTATAATTCTTTCAACCACACCTGAGAGCCCACTAGATTGCTCCCATAATTCCTTGGAGCATGTGATATATCCAGTGGAGAAATGACGTTTCTCAGTGGACTTCTGAGAAGACAGTCACCCAGCAGCATTCGGCTCCTATCCCAGAAACTTAATAATTGGCCAGAAATTGAGAGTTTTTCTATCATGATTTGTAGAACCAATTTGCTGTATCTTTGATGGAGATTTTGGTTATCCTCTTTACAACTTTACCTAACTTAATTGCTGGGATCATCAAGAGTTGTGAAATAGAAATAAAGTTCCTTGCAGTGGTTTAAGGATAATGTAGTAGACAGCCTCTGAGATGACATCTAGTAATAACATCTACTCATGCAATCTTTGGTGTAAGTCTCAGGGAATTAGTGTAGGCTTGATTTAGTGACTTGCTTCTTGTGAATAGAATACAGCAGAATTGAGGGGATATCACTTCCAATATTGGGTTATAAAAGATCACGGTTTCCATCTTGGAGGTACTTGGGCTCTCTCATTCCCTCCTGAATCACCTAGAGCCGTAAGCCATGAGGCGGCCCTGTGGAAAGACCTACATGGAGATGGAACAAGGCCAGCAACAAACACCTGAGTGAGCTCTAAAGTTGGCGTTCCCTAGTACCTCCCTACCCAATCCAGTTGTGACTATAGGCCATGAGAAACAGTGAGCCAGTGTCAACTATGCCTGAATTTCTGATCCACTGAAACTGAAATAGTAAATGTTTGTTATTTTTAAGCTGCTAAGTTTTGGGTAATTTACTGTGTAGCAGTTGAGAACTAATGCAGTTGATGAGGAGTGGGATGGAAGTTTAAACCAGATACCTACATTTACTTAATTCCGAGTGTATTACTACAGTAGCTTATTATTTTTTTTTATGAAGGCTAATATTAGTGAATATAAATAACTTATTCTCTTATTCAATTTAATATGTTTGAGAGGTATGGCTTATAATTTTCTTGCTAATCTGAAAATAATTGTGAGGCCCCTTATTCTCTCATTTGCTTTTATTGTACTTAAGGTCATCTTTGGGACTACAGAATTAAAACATAATAGAAATTGAATTTCAGTTTTAATTTTTGATTATTAAAATGTTTTCATAAGATAAAAAGATGTCTTTATACCGCATTTCCTTTTCTTGAAAAATGTAGTAAATCGTCTGCCTTATATTCTTTAAAAATGTTGCAGGGCAACACATAGAAGTGTCTCTATTTATAAGAATATCAGACTAACATTGATGCAGCAACCCATGTGATGCTTTGAAAAATATCTCTTCTTTATTTCTGTTTTTTGCTATTATAATTAATCTATACATATTCAAAAATTTTAAAATAAATTTATTTATTTTAATTAGCTTCAAGTATATATATGTTGGTTAGACATCTATATAGTTCATAAAACGATCCCCTTAATTTTTCCCTCCCTCCCCTAGCCCTCCACCTAGTCAACATATTAATACTAACTATTTACCCTATGCTGTGCTCCTCATTCCTGTGACCATCTATCAACTACTAATTTGTACTTCTTTAACCCTTCACCCCATTCTCCCAGTCCCCCAACCTCCCTCCCCTCTATCTATCATCAAATTGTCCACTATATTTGTGAGTCTGTTTTTCATTAGTTTGTTCTTTTTATTCCTTAGATTTGCATATAAGTGAAATCATATGGTATTTATCTTTCGCTGTCTGATTTATTTCACTCAGCATAATAAACTCTAGGCCCATCCATGTCATTGTAAATTGTAGGATTTCACTTTTTTTAATGGCTGAGTAATATTCCATTGTATATATGAACCATAATTTCTTTATCCAATCATATGTTGATGGGCATTTAGGTTGCTTCTATATCTTTGCTATTGTAACTTATGCTGCCATGAATATTGGGGTGCATAGATCTTTATGAATTATTGTTTTGGTTTTCTTTGGATAAATGCCCAGAAATGCAATTCTTAAGTCAAAGGTATATCCATTTTTAATTTTTTGAGAAACCTCCAGACTGTTTTCCATAGCAGCTGCACCAATTTGCAATCCCCCCAATAATGTATGAGAGTTCCCTTTTCTCTGCATTCTCGTCAACACTTGTTTTTTGATTTATTGATGATAGCCATTCCAAAAAATGTGAGGTGATATCTCACTGTGGTTTTAATTTGCATTTCTTCAATGATTAGTGACCTTGAG
>NW_011888883.1:3419571-3420045 GCF_000151845.1 Pteropus vampyrus
TTTTTGATTTATTGATGATAGCCATTCCAAAAAATGTGAGGTGATATCTCACTGTGGTTTTAATTTGCATTTCTTCAATGATTAGTGACCTTGAGTATCTTTTCATATGTCTATTAGCCATCTGTATTTCTTTTTTGGAGAAGTATCAGTTCAGATCTTCTTTAATTGGATTGTTTGTTTATTTGTTGTTGAGTTATATGAATTCTTTATATATTTTGAATATTAACCTCTTATCAGATGTATCATTAGTGAATATCTTCTCCCAATCAATCTATTGTCTTTTTGTTTTGTTGATGGTTTCCTTTGCTGTGCAAAACTTTTTAGTTTGATGTAGTCCCATTTATTTATTTTTTCTTTTGTTTCCCTTGCCCAGAAAAGTATATCCAAAAAGAAATTCCTGTTAGTAATATCAGAGAGTTTACTGCCTATGTTTTCTTCTAGAATTTTTATGGTTTTGGGTCTTACATTTAAGTC
>NW_011888883.1:3420095-3451110 GCF_000151845.1 Pteropus vampyrus
ATCCAAAAAGAAATTCCTGTTAGTAATATCAGAGAGTTTACTGCCTATGTTTTCTTCTAGAATTTTTATGGTTTTGGGTCTTACATTTAAGTCTTTAATCCATTTTGAGTCTATTCTTGTATATAGTGTAAAAAGATGGTCCAGCTTCTTTTTTGTGCATGTATCTGTTCAATTTTCTCAACATCATTTATTGAAGAAACTATCTTTACCCCATTGTATATTTTTACTTCCTTTGTTATATGTTAAGTGAGTGTATAGGCGTGAATTTCTTTCTGGGCTCTCTATTCTGTTTCATTGATCAATGTATCTGTTTTTATGCCAGTACCAAGCTGTTTTGATTACTGTAGCCTTTTGTAGTATAATTTGATATCAGGTAGTGTGATACCTCTAACTTTGTTCTTTTTTCTTTTTGGCTATTCAGGGTCTTTTATGGTTCCATATAAATTATAGGATTATTTGTTCTATCTCTCTGAAAAATGCCATTGGTATTTTGATAGGGATTGCATTGAATCTATAGATTACTTTGGGTAGTATGGTCATTTTAATGATGTTGATTCTTTCTACCCATGAGCATGGTACATGCTTCCATTTATTTGTATCTTCTTCAATTTCTTTTTTCAATGACATAATTTTCTGAGAACAGGTCTTTTATCTTCTTGATTAATTTGATTCCCAGGTGTTTTATAGTTTTCGATGCAATTGTAAATGGGATTATTTTCTTAATTTCTCTTTCTGAAAGCTCGTCATTGGTGTATAAAAATGCCACTGACTTCTGAATATTTATTTTGTAACCTGCTACTTTAGTGAATTCATTGATCAGTTCTAACAGTTTTTTGTGCAATCTTTAGGGTTCTCCATATATAGTATAATGTCATTAGCAAATAACGAGAGTTTATTTACTCCTTTCTTTCCAATTTGGATGTCTTTTATTTCTCTTTCTTGTCTTATTGCTGTGGTTAAGACTTCCAGTACAATGTTGAAGAGGAGTGGTGAAAATGGGCATCCTTGTCTTGTTCCTGATCTTAAGGAAAACGCTTTTAGCCTTTCCCCATTGAGTATAATGTTAGCTGTAGGTTTGTTGTATATAGCCTTTATTATGTTGAGGTATATTCCCTCTATTCCCACTTTGCTGAGAATTTTTATCATGAATGGATGCTGGATTTTGTCGAACGCTTTATCTGCCTCTTGATATGACTATACAGTTTTTATCTTTCAATTTGTTAATGTGGTGTATCACATTAATTGATTTATGGATATTGTACCAACCTTGCATCCAGGAATAAATCCAATTTGGTCATGGTATATGATATTTTTAATGTATTGCTGAATTTGATTTGCTAATATTTTGTTGAGGATTTTTGCATCAATATTCATAAGAGATATCGGTGTATAGTTTTCTTTTTTTGTAACATCTTTGTCTAGTTTTGGAATCCAGGTATGGTGGCCTCATAAAAGGAGTTAGGGAGCCTTCCCTCTTCTTGAAGTTTTTGGAATAGTTTGGGAAGAATAGGTGATAATTCTTCTTTGAATGTTTGGTAAAATTCGCCTATGAAGCCATCTGGTCCAGGACTTTTGTTTTTTTGGGAGGTTTTTGATTACTGATTCTATTTCATTGGTGGTAATTGGTCAGTTCAGATTTTCTGTTTCTTCTTGACTCAGTCTTGGGAGATTGTATGTTTCTAGGAATGCGTCCATTTCTTCCAGATTGTCCAGTTTGTTAGCATATAATTGCTTGTAGTATTTTCTTATGATCCATTGTATTTCTGTGGAGTCCGTGGTTATTTCTCCTCTTTCCTTTCTGATTTTTTTTAGGTGAGTCCTCTTTCTTTTCTTCTTGATGAGTCTGGCTAAGAGTCTGTCAATTTTTTTTATCTTTTCAAAGAACCAGCTCTTGGTTTTATTAATCTTTTGTACTGTTTTTCTAGACTCTATTTCATTTATTTCTGCTCTAATGTTTATTATGTCCTTCCTTCTATTCACTTTGGGCTTTGTTTGCTGTTCTTTTTCTAATTCTTTTAATTGTAGATTGTTTATTTGAGCTTTTTCTTATTTCTTGAGGTAGGCTTGTATTGCTATGAATTTCCCTTTTAGGACTACTTTCGCTGTGTCCCATAGATTTTGAGCCGTACTTTTATTTTCATTTGTCTCTAGGTACCTTTTGATTTTTTCCTTGATCTCATTAATAACCAATTAATTGCTTAATAATATATTATCTAACCTCCATGAGTTTATGTATTTTCCAGTTTTTTCTTGTCGATTTCATACCATCGTGATCAGAGAAGATGGTTGATACATTTTAATCTTAAATTTATTGAGACTTGTTTTGTGTCCTAACATGTGGTCTGTCCTAGAAAATATTCCATGTGCACTTGAGAAGAATGCATATTTTACTGCTTTGGGGTAAAATGCTCTGAAAATATCTATTAAATCCATCTGTTCTAATGTATCTTTTAGGCCCATTGTTTCCTTGTTGATTCTTTGCCTGGAAGATCTGTCCATTGGTGTCAATAGGGTGTTAAAGTCTCCTACTATAAGTGTATTACTATTGATCTCTCCTTTTACATCAGTCAATAATTGCTTTATGCATGTAGGTGCTCCTCTGTTGGGTGTGTGTATGTTTACTAGGGTTATGTCCTCTTGATTTATCGATGCCTTTATCGTTATGTAATGCCCTTTATTGTCTCTTATTATAACCTATGTTTTAAAGTCTATTTTATCTGATATAAGTATTGCTACCCTAGCTTTTTTTTTTTTTCATTTCTGTTTGCACGAAATATCTTTCCATCTCTTTACTTTCACTCTATGAGTGTCATTTGATCTGAAGTAGATCTCTTGTAGACAGCATATGCATGGGTCTTGTTTTCTTATTTATTCGGTTACCCTATGTCTTTTGATTGGAGCATTTAATCCATTTACATTTAAAGTGATTCCTGATAAGAACATAGTTACTGCCATTTTATTATTTGTATTTGTTCTTTCTATTTTCTTTCTTACCCCTTCTCTTTTAACAAAGATCCCTTTAACATTTCTTATAATACTGGCTGGTTGGTGATGAATTCCTTAAGATTTTTCTTGTCTGGGAAGCTCTTTATCTCACCTTCCATTTTAATTGAAAGCCTTGCTGGGTAGAGTATTCATGGTTGTAGATTCTTGTTTTTCATAACTTTGAGTATTTCTTGCCAGTCCCTTCTGGCCTGCAAAGTTTCCACTGAAAAATTAGCAGATATTCTTATGGGGTATCCTCATAAGTAACTAGCTTCTTTTCTCTTGCTGCTTTTAAGATTCTTTGACCTTTGGCATTTTAATTATGATGTGTCTTGGTGTAGGTCTTTTTGAATTCCTCTTGTTTGAGACTCTTTGTGCTTCCTGAACTTGTATGTCTAATTCCTTTGCCAGGTTAGGGAAGTTTTCTGTTATTATTTCTTCAAATAGATTCTCAATCCTTTGCTCTCTCTCTTCTTCTTCAGGTACTCCTATGATCTGGATATTTTTATGCTTCATGTTGTCCCAGAGGTCTTATAAGCTATCTTCATTTTTTAAATTCTTTTTTCCTTTTGTTGTTCTGATTGGGTGTATTCTGCTACCTTGTCTTCCAATTCGCTGATTCAGACTTCTGCTTCGTCCAGTCTACTGTTGAATCCTTCTAGTGTATTCTTCATTTCAGTTATTGTATTCTTCATTTCTATCTGGTTCTTTATTATGATTTCTGTTTCCTTTTTTATGCTTACTGTCTCTCTGTTGATGTTCTCATTGTGTTCATCCATTCTCTCCATAAGTTCATTGAGCATCCTTATAACCGTTATTTTGAACTCTGTCTCTGGTAGGTTGCTTGTTTCCATTTCATTTAGCTTATTTTCTGGAGTTTTCTCTCGTTTTTTTCATTTGTGACATGTTTCTTTGTTTTCTCATTTGATTAGCCTCTTATGTTCATTTCTATGTGTCAGGAATATTTGCTGCATCTCTCAGCCTTGGTCAGATGGCCTAATGTGGAAGGTAGGTGTCTCGTGTGGCCCGGTGGCACACTCTTCCTGATCCTCTATGCCAGGGGCTCTGGACATGATCTTTGTGTGGGTTGTGTGTGATCTTCTGTTGTCACCAAGCCTTTATTGTTGTTAGTAGATCAATGGATGGGATTAACGCTCAAGGTGACTAATTGTGGGAACTGGCTGTACCCACAGGGTAGGAATTGTTGTGTGGGGGCTGACCCCACTGAGTGGGATTTGCCCTAGCGGGCTCGTGTACTTTTTGTAATCACCTTTTGTGTCTACCGCTAATGGGACTTGTCAGGAGTTGTTCCACTGTGGTCTGGTGTCAGCCTCCAATTGCCTTGGTTTTGTGGCCCCTTGCGAGGGGCTCCCCCATACACCAAGGTTAGCCACTGCTTTTGATTGCTCAAGGCTATAATGTGCGAACTACAAAGTGATCCACAGATGTCTGTTGCCTACGTTGGATCTATAGGTAAATGGAAGAGACAACGCAGTCAGCAGCGGTCAGTTATCCCCTGTCCCTGACCTATGGCAGCTTAGCAGAGTGACCAGTGCTTCTCAAGGCCCGACACTTCCAGTTAGTTGCCTGTAAGTTTCTGAAACTGAATGAGCCTCTGGGTGATATGTTGGGTGGCGCAGGGACCCCGGGAGTCTCTTGGGTCTATTGAGTAAATTTTCCCCTGCCAGTTTCCCCTGCGGTATCAGTTTACATGCCAGAACTGTCTCTGTGGCTCCCTGTACAAGTTTCCACTTATAGCAAGGTCAGCTGCTGCCCACCCTGGGCCTAAATGCGCTACCTTAGGACACGGGCAGCTGCCTATCAACATGCAGCGGGCATTTTATGTATTGGATAGGGCAGGAACTCAGGGAGTCAAGGGCCAATACAGATCCCTGCAATCCTCTCAAAAGATATTTCAGCCTGTACATGTAGCAGTGGTCTGCCCACAACTGTTTTCCCCAGAATGCACTCACTGCACTAGACAAGGTCTGTTGCCTGCACTGACTGCATAACTCCAGAGCCAAGCAGAGCACAGTAGGCTGCCTGTCAATGGGCTGCAGACACTTTGTGGCTTGGGCGAAGTGGGATCTCAGGGAGACAAGGGCCATCAGGCTAATACAGCTCAGTCTTGCTGCAACTTCTGCGCTGAGGTATTCCTGCTGTAGACACAGATCACAGTAAGACCAACTGCTATCTGGGACGGTCTCTCAGACCCCTACGCTCCCTGAACACAATATTGCATCTCTTGCAGGCAGCAGAGGTCAGCCTGCTGTTAATTTCCATGCAGTGCTCACCCTGTGCTAGCCCAAGTTTGTTGCCTGTGTGGATTAAGAGATCAGGGAAGGGGAGAGACAGGTCTGTTGCAATTCACTGTCAATGGGCTGCCTGGGGCAATTTGTGGGTAGGGCGGAGCCAGGTCTCAGAGAGACAATGGCAGTCAGATCAATACAGCCTCAGTCTTGCTGCAATTTTGGTAACTGTTTATGCATTCCTGCAGAAGTTCCAGATCACAGCAAGACTAGCTGCTGTCTAGGATCCACCAAAGTTCATGTTGGTAGCAGTGATCTGCTTGACCCAATCTTGGAAATGTGGCTCACAGCGCTGGCTGCCTGCAGGGAATGCTTGGCCCAGAATCGGAGCAGGGCTTAACAGCCAATCAGCAACAAAAGCTCCAGGCAATCTGCAGGTTGGTTGGGGTGGGCTGATCCCCTCTGGCCAGTGTTTCCTAATGGCTCTGTGGGAGGGGTCTGCACAGTCAAGCTGGCGTGGTCTATAGATTGTCTGGTACGGGGGCTGGACTAAGGCACAATGGTGGCTGCTCTTCCAGCTCTCGTTCTTGCACCAGGAAATGCAAATTTTCTCAGAATGAATACCACGCAAGCCTCTGACCCACCGCCAGTGTGCCTAGTGAGTGTCTGCAGGTCAGAAAGCCTGTACATGAGTCCTTCAAAGGGGCATCTAGGGTTTCAGTCTCCTTCCGTCTCACCCAGACGGCTGGAATCCCTTCTGGTTTTTATAGTCAGAGTTATTGAAATATCCTCTTCCTTGGGCTGGGGAGCCCCAAAATGAGACCAGGACACCCCTTTTATTCAGGAGAGCCTCTGCAGCCTTGCTCTCCCTCTCAGTGTTCCTCCACTACCCACGGGTGCGGGTCCAGCTGGATTCTAGACTTTACCCCTTCTATTGGCTTCATTGTGGCTCCTTTATACTATTGGAGGTAGGTGTTACCATCAGCTAGACTTCAGGTGATTTTCCACATTGATTATTTTATAATTCGATTGTTATTTCAATGCAAACGTGGGAGATGACGAGCCCTACTTTTACCTATTCTGCCATCTTCCTCTCCCATTAAATAATTTTTAACATTTTTTATTTGCTATGTCACATTTGTATTTCTTAGATTTAAGGCCAGATCAAATGTCTCACTACTATTTTTATGTCATACATGTGTTAATCTATCTACGAATATATACATATGTGTGTGTAGTATATATACAAGCACATGCACATATGTGCATTTATTTTTTTGCCTTCGTAATAAAAAATATAACAAATAAATAATAACCAAAAACCCCCAAAAACAAAAAAATCAAGCTGAATTTTTTTTTGCTATGATTTTTAAGTTAGAAACATATCAGAATCTTCTCAAATAATACATATGCAGTGTGGAGAAGATGAGATATGTGAGCTTGAACAAATTTTTCCAGATAAATTTGCTGTTCAATCTCACATAGATAAATGTGGCTCTGAATAACTTTTGCATTTCTTCTTTGAAATCGAAGATTTTTATAAATTTGTTTTATTGAATATTCAAAAACTACACCCTGGGAATTATTATTATAGAACAGTTATGATGGGACATACCGAAGACATTAAATATGGATTTTGCCCTCATATGACAATTTGATGGAAAGAACAGAGAGAAAGCAATAACCTACAGCTTTGTGCTCTTATCTATAACATCTTTCAACTTATGGTCCAAAAGAATAGTCACTCAACTTTGCCTGCCCTGATAGTTAGCATGAACAGTAAAGTATGAACATTTTAGTCCCTGTCATCATGTTTTGGCTAGATTACTGTCTTAGTTTATTCAAGTTACTGTAACAAAGTACCACAAACTGGGTAGCTTATAAACAACAGAAATTATTTTGCACAGTTCTGGAGGCTGGAAGTCCAAGATCAAGGTGCCAGCATTGTCAGGTTCTCATGAAGGCCCTCTTCCAGGGTGCAGACTTCTGATTTTTTGCTGTGTCTTCACATAGGAGAGGGGCATGAGATCTCTCTGAAGCCTCTTTTATAAAGGCTCTAATATCATTCATGAGGGCTCTGCCTTCATGACCTAATCACCACTCAAAGACACCCACCTCCTAACATCATCATATAGGATGTCAGGACTTCTGATGTGAATTTGAGTGGGGGCGGAGCACAAACATATAGACCATAGCAAATTATTTTTGTCAGGTTTGCCTTTAGTTTTGAGATGTTGGCCATTATTAATTACATTATGGTCAATGGATCAAAAGGAAGGAGAGTTTTAGGTAGTAGCATTGTCATTATGATGGAAGCAGAAAATGAGCTCATTGGAAGGAAAAAGTTATTTGACTAGGAAAAATTCAAATGTTTGAAGAACAAGTCATACAACATGTGATAAATGTTATCTATGTAGTTAATGATATTCAGCAAAAGATAAGGAATAGATATAGATGGAATTATAAAAATATTCACTTTTTGCAAAACATTTACTGTGGCTAGAAAGATCAGTATCAATATGAAATACCTGTTGACTTAATATTATCTTAAGGATTGACTTAAAACTGTTTGAAAAAGTAGAGATGAAAGAGCTGATGGTGAAATCTTTTTCTGGAAAACTAGGTGATTCACAGGCTCAAGGCCAGTTGTCCTTTCTGCATATCATCAGATCGTGTGGTTGTACATGGTAGCTGCTTAGTAAGAGACTTGCTGTGATCCTTATTAAGAGACATTACCTGTACAGATTTTCATATGGATAAAGTAGTTTGTTTTGAGAAAAACTATAGCCAAAGGTGATATATCAGCAAGGAGTAGAGAGTGCCTTGTTTTAAAGCTTCAAATGAATATACAATTTTTTTTTTTCATGAAGGTACGAATGGAATCTGTAAGCTGAAATCCCTCTCAGAAACTGTAGGCTTAAATGCAAAGGGCTTTGGAAATCCTATTCTGTGAATGGACAATAGGTTCAAGTTTCAGACAAATAGTTGTAATTTAGAGAAAACAGGATAATTCCTTATACTACTTTTCCAGTGTCTTTGAGTAACAGCCCCACTGAAGCTTCTATCTTGTGTCTTAGATCCCATAACAACCTAGTAGTTTCTTCTCCTTGAACACTTTGTCCCAGTTTCAGCTCCCTCAGCCTCTCTACCTGCAGGCAATCTGAATCCCTACTGCTAAACTCTGACCTGCAGTTGATAAATTCTTTTTGTTATCTGTTGCACTTTACCTTGGCTTCTAGTTTTGGTTTGTTTTCTAATTTATTTAATCACAAATCTCATAATGACACATTTAAAACTAAAAGAACATGTTTGAGGAGGATGGACATAATATTCTCTGTTTTCTATTGAGTCATTAGAAAAGCTTACTGGATTAAAAAAATAGGTGAAGTCCTGATTTCTACAAGTCATTATCATTTTGTAAAAGGCAGTAAATTCTCACATCATATGCAGTGAATGTTTTTCTCAAATGATCTAAAGAGGTGTGTATAAACAATGTAGCATCTGTTTTATAAAGCGATATAATGAATAGTATGCATGTAATAATCTCAATTAAAGTATGATTTAGCTGTAGTCTCATGTACATTATTAATAAAAGTAGGAAACATGAAGATAAAATGCAAAAGCCATAGAGTACGTCTTTTAACTCACAAACATATGTGACATCATTTAATCTACAAGTCTGGAAAGAGTGGGTGAATGTTTATCAAATTCCTTCTAAAGTTTCTAGCCCAAGTAGTAAAGGTCTGTGTAACCCTTCTACATTTTTGTCAGTAAAAATTATTTCACCCTTTGCTAAAATTCAGGTCACATGAGGCGAAACAAAGCAGCTGTGAACACCGTCTAACTTTGCTTACTCTGTGGTTGAGGAGAGAACACAGTGCAGGGCCTGTACTGTGAAGATTAACTCTCACAAGTATTGTGATGACTAACACATATTTAATCATTTACACTAAGTTACCCACATTAACCATTTTCAACTAACCTATTCTGAGCCTTACTAAAATTTCGAAGAGTAATGAATAACCCAGGATTTGGATAATAACCCTTTTGGAGGAAAGAACATAAACAGAATGTGTCAAATGAGAGAAAAACCAAGTCCTGGTAGATGTTTAATAAATTTCATCATATTGATTCCTACAATTCCAACATTCCTGTACTCCTTCCTGTGAACTGTGTCCTCCTTGGTCTCCTTGGCTTGGAGTCTGCATGGTTCTGAAGGAGTTCCCCCCACTCTGTGCTGCACCCTGGAAACTCAAGGCTATAAGGTGGGACAACTGTAGGGTGCACCTGGCTTGTTTCCCTTTTCTCAGGAATTGCTGTTCTTCACTGGCTAATGTTCAGTGCCTTTAAAACTACTGTTTCATATATTTTGTTTGTTTTTTTGGTTGATTCAGTTAAGAGGGTCAATCCAGTCCTCCTTACTTTATGTTGATTATAAGTGGAAGTTTTGTTTTATTTTAATTAAACAGTTGGGTTCCCTGGTTTTCCCCAGTTCTAAGTCAGCTGCCAGTATGATATATTCTGGATTTTTGTGTTTAGAATGAGATAGGGGTCGACATTCTTTTTTTTTTTTTCTATAGATAACCACTTGTTCTAGTACTATTTATTAGACAAATACATGGTTTCACTTATGTGTGAAATCTAAAAAAAAAAAAAAAATAAGTCTCACTTATAGCACTAGAAAGTAAGAAGGTGATTGCCAGGGGCTGGTGAATTGGAAATAGGGAGAGGTTAATAAAAAGGTACATATCTTTCAGTTATAAGATGAACAAGTTTTGAGGATCTAATGTATAACATGATTACTATAGTTGTTAACACTGTATTGTATTATTAAAACTTGCTAAGAGAGCAGAACTTAAATGTTCTCTCTCTCTCTCACACACACACAAAAGTAAATTTGTAAGGTAGTGGTTGTGTTAATTAAGTCAATGGGGGAATCTTTTCACAATGTATACATTTATCAAAATATCACATTGTCCACTTTAAATATTTTACAATTTTATTTGTCACTTCTAACAATAAATCTGGAAAAAAAAGGTATTTCTATTCCCATTAAGTTTATTTAACACCCTGGTTAAAAATTAATTGACCATACATTTGTGATTCTAGTTTTATAATTGTTATTATGTTCCATTGACCAATTATCTCTATTTATTTGGTTATTCTTGAAGTTTTTCAGTATTATTTTATAGTTTTTAAGGTAGAAGTATTACATGTATTTCATTAGATTTGTTTTTAGATATTTGAAGGTTTTGATACTGTAATAAATAGTATTAAAAATATTTTCTAATTCTTTTGTTGTTAGCATGTAAAAGTATAATTCACTTAGTATTATTTTAGTAATTACATAGATTTTTCTACATATGTAATCATGTTATCAGTAAATAATGAGAATTAACTTCTTTCCACTTCATAATTTTGCCTTTTATTTCTTGCACGTGAATGAGAATTGAGAATCTTTGTCCTGTCCCAATTTTAGAGAAAAAGGATTTAATACTTCACCATGGAGTGTGCTGTTAGCTGTAGGCTATTTATACATTACGCATATTAGATTGAAGAAGTTCCTTTCTCTTTCTAGTTTGTTAAAAGTTTTTGTCATAGGTGAGTGTTGAATTTTGTCATTTACTTTTCTGCATCTATTAAAATAATACTACTATTATCTCTCTATTATCTATAAAGGTAATCCTAATTTCTCTTTTATTGTACATAAGGTAGTAATTTATACTGACTGAATTTTGAATATTAGACCAACTTTGCATTCATGGGATATGCTCTACTTGATCATGAAATATTGTTCTTTTTAATTGTTGCTAGATTTGTTGTGCTAACACTGTTAAGAAGTTTCCCTCAATGTTTATGAGGAATATTAGTCTATAGTTCTGGTAATTTTTGATATCTGGTGATTTTTGATATACTAATATTCTAAAATGGGTTGGGAAGAGTCCTTTCCTGTGTGTGTGTGTGTGTGAGTTTATGTAAGATTTATATCTTTCTTAAATGTGTGATAAATTTTTTCAACAAGGTCTTCTGGGCATATAGTGTTTATTGTGGAAAAGTTTTTAATTACAAATTTAATTTCTTTACCAGGTATAGGTTTCTTTAAGTTTTTTAAAATTTCTTTTTGTATTAAGTGGGATAATTTGTGTCTTTAAAGGAATTTGTACACTTTATATAAGATGGAAAATCTACTAGAATCTGTAGTAATAATTCTTTTTTTCCCTGAGATTGACAGTATGTGTTGTCTATACTATTTTTTCTTGATCTGTCTAAAGATTAATCAAGTTTGTTAGTCTTTTCAATAAAGTAACCTTTGGTTTTGTTAATTTTCTTTGATATTTGTATGTTTTCTATATGATTTCTTCTCTTATTTTTGCTATTTCCTTTCCTCTACTTTGAGATTTAATTTTATCTTCTTTTCCTGAATTCTTAAATATAAACTTATCTCATCAATCTCACGCATTTTTTTCTTTAATGACTATGCAATATAGTTATAAATTGCCTTCTAAATACTACTTTTACTTAATTTCACATATTTTGATATGTTTTTATTCTTTTAGTTCAAAAGATTGCATTTTTAGTTCAAAGAATTATCTAATTTTGTTGTGTTTCTTTGATTCATAGGGTTTTTCACATATATGGCTTAATTTTTAAAGTTTGGAGATCTTCCAAATCAAGATAACATTATTTATTTCTAATTTAATGCTTGTGTGACTGAAGAATATGCTCTACACAATTTCAGTCTTTCTATATTGGAGATTTATTTTATGGCCCAGCATATAACCTATTATTAATGATCCATGTGCACTCAAAATTAATGTGTATTAAGTGTAATATCTATAAGTGTCATTTAGTTCAAGTTACTGGTTAGTATTAAATATCAATATTAATATTTGATATTAAATATTCTATTAATTTCAAGCACCTTTAGGATTGTTATATCTTCTTGTTAATTGATTCATCGTTTTGGAATAGCCCTCTTTATCTTCATCTTCACTTTCTTTGTCTTGATGTCTTTTTTGTTTGATAGTAATAAAGCCACACCAGATGTATTATGCTTAGTGTTTGCATGTACATCCTTTCTTACTTCTTTACTTTCAACACTTTACTGTTTCTTATAAATAGCATCTATTGGGCTTGGCTTTTTTTCAGTCTGACAATGATTGATATTTTAGGGTTTAAATATACAACATTGCTATTTTCTATTTATCTAATTTTTAAAATGTGTTCTTTCTTGCCTTGTTTTGGGTGAGTCAAGCATTTTTCATACTTAATTTTACTTCTCTTTTGGCCTTTTATGCATACCTCTTTGTGTCTGTGAATGTGTGTGCAGGTACATTTAGTGGTTACTCTATAATAGAGAGTATATGTATCTTTATCACAGTCCACTTGCGAATAATGGTATACTTCTTTATGAATCGTAAACAGTTTAATTCCAGTTTTTGTGCTCTGATTGCATTAGCTTTAGTTTACATATGTTATAAACACTAAATATATTATTTTTGTTTTAAATTATATATCTATATATCTTTAATATATATTTAATAACACATAAATCTATATGAAAATATTTTATATTTTACTCAAATATTTTCCATTTCCGATACACTTCATTTCTTCCTCCAGATACAGGGTACTATTTGTTATGTTCTTTCTGTCTTTTTTAGTATTTTTTCTAGTATAGGTAGTACAGGTATGCTGGGAACCAATTATGTCAAATTTTTGTCAGTTTAAAATGTTTTTCTCTTTTATTATTAAAGATACATTTTGCTGAATATAAATTTTTAGGTTAATTTTTTTTCTTTCAGCAATTTAAAGGTGCATTTCCCCTTTGTTCTGGCCTCTTACTCTCTGATAAAAAGTCAGAGATCAACCGTATTGTTGCTCTTGTCGATGTAATATATCGTTTTTCCTCAGGCTGCTGTTAAAATCTGTTCTTTATCTTTGGTTTTCCACATTTTGTTTATAATGTGCCTAGATGTGATTTTTCTTGGGATTTGTTCTGCTTTGGTTTTATTGAACTTCTGATATCTACGGGAAGATGATTCTCTTAAATTTTGGAAAGCTTTCATCTGATGTTTTTTAAAAATATTTCTTCTTCTATTTTCTTGCTTTCCTCTCTTCCTGGAACTAGTTTTACATGAATATTGACTGTTTACTATTAATTTGCAGATAATGAATTTTCTGCTTTTTTTTTTCTTTTTATATTCCAGTATGGATATTTTCTGTTGTCCCGGCTTCCAGTGAACTGATCTTTTCCTCCATGTCCAATTGTCTAATGAAGTCTTCATCTCTGATAACATTTTACATTTCCATATTTTTTAAGCTTTTTTCCAGTTTCTATTTCTCTACTAAAATTTCTCATCTCTTCACGCATGTGGTCCATCTTTTCCACTGTTATTATAATTATTTTATAATCCCTCTCTGATAATTCTAACATCTGCATACTGACACGATTTCAGAGATATCTTTGTGTTTTGAAGCAAAGTCATCAGCTTTCTGAATCACAGGAATTTTATCTCTAATTTTCAGTTCAGCTGCCAGCTCTTTTTTGCATTATAGATTATCTCTCTCTGTTCTCCTACTCTGCCTTTGGCTCTGGGAGGGTAGCTGCAAGCTGTCCAGACTGAAGTGACTTGGAGGGATTTTTCTCAGCTCCTCTTTCCTCCAGCCTTCTGAGATGCTGCCTTCATTTCAGGATGGCCCCCACACCCAGGAGGATCTCTCAGCCCTGCTCTTGGCCTTTAGTGTAGTATATATGGAGACCTGTGGGAAAGAGTTTCTGGGTGAGTGTAGATTTGCTGTCTGACTGGGTCTTCTCGGAATGATATCTGTCATGCCAGCTGGCCCATGTTCATTAGTTCATTCAGGTTTTGGCTGGCTTCTTTCTTTATATCCTTTAATGTCATATTTCTTCTCCTTCTACTCTGCCAGAAGTGAGAGTAGACATGTGTCTCTTTTCTCTTAGGAAGGTCTTGTCACTTTTTGGAATTTGGTTCAGCTAGGATTCTTTGCCTCCTCAGCTCTCTAGTGGATTAAAAACAACAATAATGGTAATTTAATAGTTTATTCAGCTTGTTTTGGCCATCATGTCAAAGGCGAAAGTCCTTTGTGACATTAATATCGAGCTCAGAAGAAACCTCCAAAACATAGTTAAAAAAGTGTTGTCAGTGAAAATAGATGCTTTCCCCAATGTCATTGGGATGTCTACTATAAGAAACTCTATCAGTACATTAATGTATCAGAACAGAAAGAAGGTAGTCTTGACTGAAATCTAGAAAAAGAAATGATATGAAGTTGGTTTTCTTTGTGCTAGGAAAATAGGCAGTTCTGTCCAAATGAGAGGCTTAGCCAAGAGTATACAACTTGCTTAATTTATTAATTTATTTTATTTGAAAAATTTATTATTAATTTAATGAATGATTCATCAAATATTGAGATACTTTTGTACAGAGTTTTGTTGGAGAGTTAGACATATGAAAAGACAGGAAAGAAGAAATATTTATATATGTGCTCAATGAATGTTAGCTATTTTTATTACTATTATTACTGACAAAGCCCATGAGAGTGCCGTAAACTGGGAGAACAGAGAGCTGCTGGAGAGCTCCTTGAACAAATTTTTTAATTAGAGACTGAGAGTCAAGTTGGTATTGGTTGAGCACATGCAGTTAGCAGTAAGATAGAACTTCTAGGAAGAGAGTATAGTTGAGATAGATGGCAATTGTTTCCAATGGCTGGATGATGGTCCTCAAGAGTTGCAATGCCAAAGTCACATTTGCAGTAGAAACTAGGCAAGAACAGGTAAGGAACTGAGTGAGTATTTTTATGGAGGAGAGAAATACAACTTGTACAACAGAGAACTTGGCCAGATCTACCAGGCAATAATATTCATGCATAAGACTCAGGTAGATTTTGGCTTGTCTTCTGATGGGTGCCATTTTTGATAATGGGGAGCTTATGAAGTTAGCATATCTAGTCTGTTTTTCCAGCAAATCCCATCTTTGAAACTCCATGTCTCTTAGAGCTAGGAATTTTTATAAACTTCTGAAATGGAAGAGGCTATTTTGTCTAGCTAACATATACTTCATTTTAATAAAATTTAAAAAAAATTGCTGAGCATCTAATAATACCAGCACTCTGTTGGGCACAGAGGATATAGAAATAAATAAAATAAAGTCTATGCTCTCAGGGATCTCACAGATTAATAAGAGAAGAAACTACGTAATTAAATTATAAAATACAATGTTAGATATAATTCCATGAGGAAGAACAATACTATAGTTGAAATGACTACATGAAGTTATTATAGTATGACGGCATAATCGATTAATGATTTAATTAATTCATTATTTTAGCAACCATTTATTTAATACTTATGTTTTGCAGGATACTATCAATATCACATTATTGCTTGAATTTGAATCTATATTTATGTAGCAGCCTTTTGACTTTCCATTTCCCTTTTGGGAAGAGAACATGCTAACCAGTTTATAAGAGTACTGTGATCTACTTGGCAATGACATATTTTAAGAATAAATAATCATGTTGGCATGCAGTGATTTTACTCACAACTCTCTGAATTTAATTTTGTGAACTAACCATTTTTAGCTTAATTATTCAAGATAAAAAAATAAAATCAAGTTCTCAATTATACAAAATTGAAAACTGTTAAAGGAAAAGCAAAATGTATCTCAGCCAACATTAATCCACTTAAGCCCTTAATTCCATGTTTTACATGTAAATCTTTTATCTTTAGTATTATTCTTTGCATTCTCTTGCATTTTGCCTTACATTTTTCAGTGAAATGAATTACTTGGAAATAAATTTTTATATTATCTGATCTGATATGTATTGCCTTTTTCATGAGAAATATTAAAAATGATTAATGTCACATTTAATTTTTTAACTAGTTGATTATAGGAAATTAGTTTTAATTTCATAGTGAATATATACTTAGATAAGATTTAAAGTATATTTTGAGGTGTGTGAAAGAAGGTGATGGATGTTAAAACAGAGGGAAAGAAAAATCTGGGAAATTTTTAAAAATAATATTTCTCTGCCCTATTAAAAAAAACCTTTAATGAAATAAATTTCAATAAGAAACAAAGAAAAAACACTATTCTGACTCAAGATGGAGTAACACAATGGAAATAGAAAATGTAATTTATCTTTGGAAGTAATAAAAAATATTGAACCTAGATAACTAATAAGAAAAGCTTGAGCTACTGCCTTTTCAAAATGCACTTCTTGTGATTTCAGAGCAATTTGAGAAGGTCAGTGTCTTTCATTCTCACTGATTGCAAAGTAATTGAAGATTTCCTCTAATAGTGAGATTAAATGAACATATGGTCATTGATTTTAGAGGAAGTAGAGTTAAATAGAATTCTTAGAAAGATAATATTTATCAAAGGTGTTGAAGGAATCAGGAACAAAATTGAAAACTACTTTTGCTTTTTATTTTGGAAAATTGGTATGTAAACAATATATATACACGGTATAATTTTATATATCATAATTACATAATACATTGTATGTAATCTCGATTATTTAAATTGTACTTGGACTTTAGGTATACTTTTGAAACTGACTAGAAGATTTAAAAAAAAACATTTAAGTTGCTTACTTTTGTTATTACTGAAATATATGTATCTATGGCATTTTTATCCCTTTAATATTCACAGCTATATTGAAACCTGTGACTTGGATGTCATATTTAGCCCTGAGACTAAATTTAGCTGACCTTCACATTTTTGAAGGTTATTGCAGACAAAGGGATAATTTCTATGAGTCTGGCTTTTGTAATTTTCTGAACAAGACTAGAATTTTTCTAAAGATTAATAATTAGATACATGAAGCATTCTAAAGAATGCTTCAGTTAAACATGTAAAAAGGTACAGTCGATAACAAATGCTTACCTCACAGAGCCTCTAGTTCAATGATGGTGAATATAACAAGTGGATTTACCTTTTTTCTCTTTCCAGTTCTATTGAAACAACAAAGTTGTTTCACAGGGGAAAAAAATCCATAACTGCATTGCATATAGGAAGGGATACTACCGGCACGATTGAAATTGTGAGTGATTTCTGAAGAACAGGATCTATCCTATTGACAAATAATCCAGACTAGGAGAAAGCACAGTGAGTCTAACATAGTCAAACAAAACACCTTGGCTATATTGGGAAAAGCTCCAAGTTCAGTTAGTAGGCATGCAGGGTCTGGGAGAGCTATGAAAGAGTAATCAGGAAAATTATTTAAAATCTGTCTGTAGGCTAGCTAGACCAATTTGTCTCTTCACCACCTCCCCACAGAATAATTGACAGCTGTGACATTTCTTCCTTAGTTTAATCCAAAGAACTTCTTTCCTAAAGAAACTAAATGGACTGCATGGAATGGGCTAATAATACAGTATGACGTTTGTGACCTGAGATAGAAGCAGAGCTGACTTCCAAGTACATCAAAGTTCTATAATTATACAGAGAGAAAGTCAAAGGAAAGACCTCTCATATGAGGAGAAAAACATTCTGAAGTACTCCATTCCCAGAGTAATATTCTTATTTTGGCATTTGGGCAGCCTGCCTGTTTACCCTCAAGCCGCACATCCTACAATGATGACCACCAGTTGACAAGTCCTCACCTGTTTATACAGATAGGAAAGTAGTTTGCTCATTCTGTGGAAAGGCCTTTTGGGGAAACAGATCTAGTTCTTCACAGAGAGAGTGTAACATACCCTAATTCATCAATCAAGTCCTTTATTCATGAACATGAATCACCAACTAAAGATTATCAGATAGTTTAAGAAAACCAACAACCTAAGTGTAAAGAAACAAGCTAAAGAAACAGAATAATTGATAACAGAAGAAAAAGAAATAGTTCAATGAACATAAGAGAATTTGAAAAATATTCTGATCACATTCTCAAAAAAAAACCTATTAAATACATTAATTTTCTAAGAAAATGAAAACTAGACTACTACTACATATAAGCAAAAATTTTTAGAACAAAAAAATGTATTTTCTTAAAATTTGTAAATGAAGTCAAACATACCATATTCTGAAAAAGTTGATAAGTGGACAAAACATAGAACAAAAAAAGTAAGAAATATGAGGAGAATAGTGATAAGTAATTGGAAGTTATTCCAGGAGCTCTAATATTTTTCTAGGAGTTTTAGAAACAGTATGAGGAAAATTGAGATGTAGGAATGATTTAAATATTAGAAAAAGAAAATTAATCCTAATCAAAGAAAGGTGGGGCAAGTCTTCAGTCTGAAGGAGTCAACCTGTATGTGATATTTCAGAACTCAAAGGATAATGAGAAAGTAGAAAAAGTTTACAGAGAGCAGAAGAAACAGGTTGCCGGAGGGTGCTAAATGCTTCTTTAACAATAGGAACCAAAGAAAATCAATGATTCTTGATTTTGAGGAGTCATGAGTTGACCATTGAGCAAAGGAGGATTTATAAGCAGTTTTACAACTAAATGAGATAAGTATTCACATTAGCATAAATATAAAAGGCTACTAGAGCTCTCAAGGGAAAAAAGAGCTGCTGGCACATCTGACCTGGGTCTTGAAGCACATGTAGGAGTTTATCTTAAATATCAGAAAATCAGAAACAAATACAATAATAAGCCCACTTGAGGTGACAGAGAATCCTCATTTCTATTGCTTCTATATCCAAGTTTTCTCTTGTTTCATTGTCATTACCATACTTATATTACATTCTTTCCACTGTAAACAGATCAGATAGCTTAAGTAAATAAAAACATTTAGTTTCTTAAATATAAAACACAAGAAAGTTGAAAGTTTTATATTTTGCAGAAGATTAAATAAAACTAATTACAAACGATTCTCAATTTTTTTTTTTTAACACCTATAGTGCCTGGTTTTCCTAGGAGGTCTCCCATCCAAGTACTAACCAGGTCCAATCCTGCTTAGTTTCCAAGATCAGACGAGATCTGGCATGTTCAGAGTGGCATGGCCATAGACTAAATGATTCTTAAATTTTTATGGGAGGGAATACTCACTGTTATGCTGGAAACTTTAGTACATAACGTTAATGATTTAATTACTTAAATGAGGTGATATTATTACTGAAGTAATTGATCAACCAAGACTCCTCAACAAGGAATAAAATCTTTTCTAGATAAAACATTCAAACTATAGGTTTTCTACTTATGCCAAAACAAGAGAGAGAAGAAATAAAGGGACATCTTGTGTGAGAAGGATAAAGGGGACTGCAATGTAGCTGTGACAGTTCTGGTAGCCTATCTTGTCATTTGAATGTTTATGAGAAAAGGGAAAACAGGATAATAAAACCTGAAAATGACATGGTGCGTTTTTCATTTTCAAGGACCGTGGATTTCCATAAATTACTTTCAGATAAAGATGCTTTAAATTGATGACATAAAACAGTGGCAGATCTATTAGTGAGTCAGTAAATTGATGAGCAAGCTTTACTGAGTGTACTGGGTGTGCAGAGCTCCACATCGGCTATTTTAGGGATGGCATTGTCCATATCGATGCTGATGACTACCTTTGGGAATAAGTTGGTGACGCTTGGAGTTTCCAAAATAAAGCCAAGCCTGTTTCAACATTTTCATGTTTGACATTCTTTTTAGATTTTTGTTATTTCAATATTTGGAAATTAGAGTTTATATTTTAATAATGCAATTTTCCTTTGGGTCAGAAAAAATAAGTATTTAATTTTATATTACTACTTGTTTAACTACACATAATATTTAGAATAAAATAGGATGTTTAGGGATCTTCTGCCCCCAGTTACCTTGAGTTAGATTTATTAAAATTGACTTTCCTGGTCTTTTACTTTGATATGTATAACCATTCAAAAAAGAAGAAAAACCTGTCATTTAGGGGCAATGGTACTGTGTAGCTTCATCTCTTAGCCCAGAAATCAGGAATAACTTTTTTGAAACCTTAATAGCATTGGTCTGACCATAAGGAAACCTTGGAATCTGTCCCTGAGGTTGTTTTCTGTGTCTTTGGCAAACACACACACACATACACACACACACAAAACAACAACAACAAAAAACAAACCAGGGAGGCTTGTTTGAGATAGCAATAAAAGATTTACATAAAGCATCTGATTCTGAGATAAAAAGGTCTAAGAGAAGGGTTTGGAACCCAAACAGGAATTTAGAAGGCTTTTCAGCTTAAATTGCTTTGCAAGAAAAATTTGTTACTATTTTAAAAACCCTTGTATTCAGGTTGATAATTTATCTAATCATTTGGACAGAGAGTCCAATCCCTTCTTCTGAGAGCATTCAGAAATCTGACCTACAAAGAGCCTTACTCCACAAATTAAGGCTGATGTTATGATTTTCTTCCCCTATACCCACCTCTAAAATTGTGCTCCCATTTTCTTTCTGTACAATGAGGCTGCTGACTTTGATGTTCTCAAAGACTTCTTTCAGTTCTAGTGGTCAAAAGATTATTCAGTTCACTTTTTATTTTCCCCCACATAACCAATATTTACTAACATTTAAAAAAACAGATATACATTATTCATTAGTCAGTGTTTATACAGCTATCTTAATGACGGTACGTTTATTTGTGTTCCTATTGTCAAATTTATACTAGAATTTCTGGGGAAGCAAGAAGTTCTCATTTGTTTCATCCCAGTATCCAATATATTGAGACATGAGTTGCACAAAAGAGATTTAAAAATGTGTGTGTTTCTAGAAATATTGATGGCACCATTTTCAAGTTCAGAGACACATAAAATGTATAGGAATGGGAGAATGGCTGGAAGAAAACAAAAATGGAGAATGGGGAAAGAGAGGACACTTATTTTAAATCAAGATTTCCATTTTCTTACTTTACAGTGTCTTGATGTTTTATCCAAATATGCCAAAGTAAAGGAAGCAGAACATAAATCTTCTGCCTACTAACATATTCTAGATTTATGTCATTTGCTATTTTTCCAAAGAGTCTGAACATTTCCAAGGGTAGAAGCATTAATCAGTGACTGAAGAGACAGAGGAAAGAACGCTACTACACAATATTCTCTGAGTTCTATCTGCCGTCCCCTAAATAAAACAGTCATATAGGGGTACAAAGAATGCCTTAAATTGAAAACATGTCCATTTACAGGTTCATGAAAGCAAAAGAATGTAGTATCCTAGTCTTAGTGTACAAATTATTTTGAGGAGTTGTCATTGAAGTACTTGAGTTAGATTAAAAAGTCCATGAATTAGCACTTTGCTTAGAGGTGGGTGCCATATCTGTTGGGCTAAAAATTATGTAAGAGAATGTCGGAGGGTCAGATCTAGTTAATTTCTCAGTTGTATGGTTCCTTCTCTCTCTCCAATGTTGCTATACCATCTATCACCATCATGTTTGGTGAATACAATTATAATTGTATTAATGATGCATTTGGCAAGTAAGATAATTATCATCTCATTTGAAGGCTAACTCAGATGACTGTCATTCATTGTCATCATCAGTTGCTTCAAGTCTTACCTTGGGGGTTATGCCATCTATGAAAATTCTTCTTCAATTCTTTCTATGGCCCCCTCTCCAGTCTGGAACAACTGCTAGTCACTTGACAATTGTATATCATTGTAACACCTTCAATTTTCATTTTTCTCAGTGAAATTATCTATTTGTCCATCTATAAGCTTCTTGAGAGTGCATTATGCTGTGTTCATTCAGGATATATCATTAGCTCCTGGTTCCAGGACATTCATATGGAAGATGCTCAATACTTGGTGCATAAATAACAGTCTAGATGAATGAATAAATCGGAAGAAGTACCTCTATAATCTAATTCGACATAACCCTGGTAATGGGATACCCTTAAAAATATATCCTAGAAAGCTTTATGTTTTGTTTTGCTTCTCACATTACTTTGTTAACTCAAATCTCTTTCAAGATAACTGCAAAATTTGCACATAGAAACAAACTGGCTATTCTCATTTACAAGGACTCTATTATTAGAAGAAAATATTGTTACAAAAAAAGTAGCAAATTTTCCAATTCATAGAATGTACAACACTAAGAGTGAATATTAAGGGAAACTATGAACTTTGGGTAATTATGATGTGTCAATGTAGATTCATTAATTCTAGCAAATGTACCACCCTGGTGGGGAATGTCGATAATGGGGGAGGCTATGAATGTGTGGGGGCAGGAGATCTCTGTTCCTTCCTCTCAATTTTGCTATGAACCTAAACTGCTCTCAAAAAATAAAGTTTAAAAAGATAGCGACAAACACTCTGTTTAAGATATAAACATATTCCATCATACTATCATTTCACAAAGTCCAACTCGAAGTCTTATAATTGTGCTTCCCAGTCTCACTAACAATTTCCTTATGTGGTGGTGGTGTTGATAGTGTGTGTATGTGTTTCCATGTTGACCTCTAAGAGGTCTCTCTCTGCTGGCACATCCTGCTTCCTCCATCATTGAATGATCTTCTCAAGTTTTATATTGGCTGAAGTTCAGGCTTAGTGTTATCATGTATCATAATATTACCTTTTCCTCTGTTTCCACAGGTTTTCTTATGTGTGTCCCCACACTGTGCTGCCCTCTATGCTAGATAGCTGGTTTGCCACCTTAAGTGAGTTCTTTCCCAGATACCTAGGACATTGGAGGTATTCAGATAGCTATAGGAAAAGCTTTGGAATTATTTTTGAATCTGTCCTGTAATTTCTGTACTCTTTATAAACACCTTCTCTTGTAAAAATGCCCCAGCTTCCATTGCTCTGAGGTCCAGTAACTTGTATGCTTTGCTCTATGATTATAGGCAGGACTTTTGGCACCTATTAGATATAGCTTATGAACATCTCAGCTACCAGTAAACATTTATAAAAGAAACCTATTATTTTCCTTTTGAGTACTTTATTTAAACAATAAACAATAATGATGGCTTCAGTAAAACAAAGAATTATCAGCAATTACTGTGTGCATTTCGACATGTCCTGGATTCTCTTATTCAGTTTATGTTTCAACTGTTTTATTCTACTGTCCTCCTATATATCTCATTATAATAAATGCATTGGTTTTTTCCATGAACAAGGTTACCATATAATCATAGGATATACCAATTTTGAATTTAATTGAGAAGGGAGGTAAAAATGAAATAGCCAGATGTTTCAAGAAGAAAAAATTTGAATAGAAATATTCTCCAGATTTAGTTTCAAAGGAAGAGGAAAAGTGAGTGGGACAGTCATCATCATTACCAAATAATATATAGTTGCCAGATTTCTCAAAGCTAGCCAAATATTGATTGGAAAAAAAAGTTTTTTAAAGGGCAAAATTAAATAAAATACTCTCAAATGTTTTAAGATATTTGTGAGCTAAATTTTAATGCTAAGAACAGATAGTTGCATTTAATGTTTAGAACAGATATCTTCTGGGATGTGGAATGGTGTTTTTGAGAAATAATATCAACTTTAAAAGAGGAGCTTTTAGTATTTTCAAATTCTGCTCTCCTGGTCAAATCAATTAGTTTTGTCCACCACAACTATTTTATGAGCATCCATTGTGAGCAAAGGGTCAGCCAGGTCCTTATGTAACTATAGTTCTTAAACTATGGATAGAAAATAAGGCAAATCATCTGTAGTGAATTATGCAACATTGGTTCCAGGTGTGGCAGCAGGGTGATTTCAGTGGGCTCCATTTTAACAGGAGACAATCGACACAATCTTGATTTCATACTCTAATATTCAATTAAGATAGGTTGGGTTTGTATATTGGTATAGAGGGTATTACTGAAGTAGGTTTTTTTCAGTATGTCCACAGCTTTTTCCATCTTTCACTACTATTATGCTAACATTTTGGAGTCAAAAACAGAGAAGAGTAAACAACCTATTAAAACCAATAGTGAAAAATTTGAACATTTTCCCTTACCCCTTATCCTCTAGAAATATGTCTTATTTTGTGGCCTTTTCTACAAAGTCTTCTGCTCCTTGAGGACTTGCTGATCTAGTCCTGGAGCAGGAAAGGAGGGCTGTGAAGACATTTAAGCTATGGAGCTCTCAGTGAATTGCTTTACTTGATAGCTATCCTCTTGGCTTACTCTTATTTTCTTTTAATCAGTTTTCTGTCCCATTTCTTAGATTTGACCTCATGAGTCAAACCAATGTGAGCTCTCCTGGTAGAGTAGTTCAGATAGTCCTCAACATCATGGAAAACTTCCCTTTATACATTAAGCAAAGAGAGAGAAAAAATGGCTTTAAAACTTCTTTAAGGTCTAAGTTCAAACCCTTGGTGTCCCAGTGTACTAATTGTGCAGTATGCAAGTCATTTACCTTTCCGAGTACTAAATTTGTAGAAATAATGATGTATTATCAGCTCTACAGGACAGATATAAACTTTGCCTACTATATATGAGAATGTTTGTAAAATCTAGCAAACATTTGACAAAATTTAATCTTTACTTTTCTCTAGGCTCTTATGAAGTAATGTTTGTTGAGCACATCCAAGTGCCCCCTGCTTTACCTGTAGTATCTAATTTATAATAATTGCTTCAATATGTCAGTGAGGAAGACATTATCTTTCTAATTTTAATGATTTAAAAAATCAATTGATTCATAAGGAAGATATAAAGTTATATAGCCAGGAAGATTTCAGGCTTATGTTTAGACTTAGATGTAGCTCACTCAGAAGTCTCTTTCCATTATATGGTGGTGCTTCTTGGGAAAGCTACGTTGCTAGAAGTTGCAGGTACATTTTATTATCTAAATTTTGTAATTTCTGAGGAAATTTCCATCTTCTTCTTGAATAAAAAAAGAAGACATTTGGACTATTGTTTAATGTAAAATCTTTGACAAATATTAATATTTAGCCAAAGTTAACCTTTGGAAAATTATTTTTGTCTTTAATTTTGAACTTATTTTACAGTGCTTTCTGTTTATTAATATTTCTTTAAATATCATGATATAGCCAATATTTGATTCTTCATACTAATTATGGATGCTGCTAGTACAAATAGTTTAAAAACCATTTAATTATGGTTTAGTTGATCAGTATTTATATAAATATTTGCACTGATATATGATTATTGAACTAGGAATATATAAAAATTAGAAAAAGTAAATCCAAAATATTTTTATTGTTTTCTGAGAGAAGAAAATATTTATTTTGTGTGTGTGTGTGTTTTGCTGTCTCTCAGGTTTCCTACTTCATGCTAAAAAGTTATAACATTACGAGTTAGATTGAAGCAAGACACCAGGGCATGTTGAGTTGCATTTAGCCCTTTACTAGGTTGTACTAAATGATTCATAATTTTGGCTGAAGGGACTCCCTAATAGACTACAGAAGATAAAAACAAAAGGTATGAATTCCATCATCAGAGATCCTTATAGTTAGCCTATTTAATCATGCTATTACACACTTTAAAGAAACAATGAATATAGAGATTTCTAGACCATAATCTTATGAAAACTTAAATCTCCTGAGACAGTCACAACCTGAAAAAAAAAAAAAAGGAAATATGCCAAATCCTGAGGATATTGGAAAAGAAAATTCCCATAAAATTTTACATTTGCTTCTGAATTTTAATTAAGTGGTAAAGAAGCCACCTAAGTAAAAACAAACTATGTCATAAGCTGATGCATTGGGTATAACAACTATTTAATGGTTGGCTTCTCTTTCTTTTTCTTTTCATTGTCTTTGAATGCTAAATCCACCCAATTCTTGCTTCTATCATTTAGTACTAAAAATGATGACTTTCTTCAGTTTAGTAGAAAAGTGGCCCCAAAATGAGAAAATCAATTTAAATTCTTTATATTAGAATAATACTCATTCATTCACTTAAATATATACTTATTTGAAAATATTTATTTTGCTAACTACATCCCAGGCATTGTGCTAGGGGATTCAGACAGAAGTGAGTGAAAGGTTAAGTGAGTAAGAAAGTATGCTTTCCCACATGGAGCTTATAGATTACTGAGAAAGAATAACTAACTAAATAAATCAATAATAAAAATGTTAAATCATCTAAAAAAAAGAACTGCTGACAGTATCAGTGCACACCTCTCTGAGGTAATGCTTAAATTGACACCTAAAGGAAGAAAGATTGCAAAGAATAGGTAAAGAACATTTTGGGCAGAAAGAATAGCATAAGCAAAAAAATCCAAGCATTGAAGTGATTGGAGTATTTCAGGAACCGAATGGAGACCAGTATGATTGGAGTAGAGAAAGTAGGTGGGTCATAAGGTTAGATGATGTAGGGCATTGCAGGACAAGATAAAGAGTTTGGAAGCTAGCCAATAATTTTAAATCAGAGAGAGAGAGAGAAGTCAGATATACTTTCACTTTATCTATCTAGATGCCATGTGAGAAATGAACTGAAAGAAACAAGCAAGAAAAAAACAAAAACAAAATCAAACAGCAGGGAGCACATTTAGGAAGCTGAGAAGAGAATCCACTCTAAAGATGATAATGGCTTGGACTAGGACAATGCAGTAGAGAAATAAAAAAGAACAGTTGTGTAAGTAGAACTGGTAGGATTTGCTGATTAAACATCGGGCATGAGAAGAAGGCATAATGTATGTCTACCAGAAATATGGGTTGAGCCTCTGGGTAAATGATGGTATAATCTATTATCTGGGAAGAACAGGTTTTGGGGTGAGGATCACTTTTGGGTATGCTAAGTTTAAGATGCACTTTAGACATGCAAGAGTCATTGGTAGACACTTTTATATGAGTCTTGAGGTTAGTGAGGAAGTCTAGGTTAGAGATATACATTTGGATAGTTAATATTGTATGTTCAAGCCATGAAATTGAATGATATTAATTATCTAGAGAAAGAGAAAGAATATAGAGTAAGAAATGAGAAGAACAAAGGTTAAGCCCTAAATTTTAAGGAGAAGTGAAGA
The DNA here is from genome assembly GCF_000151845.1 of Pteropus vampyrus. Classification (NCBI taxonomy): domain Eukaryota; kingdom Metazoa; phylum Chordata; class Mammalia; order Chiroptera; family Pteropodidae; genus Pteropus; species Pteropus vampyrus. Next base: position 3,447,167 of record NW_011888883.1, read on the forward strand.
AGTAGAAACTCAAAAATGACAGGAGTAGACAAAGAGATAGTAATGTTTAAAGAAAAGGGAATGACTCATGATGTGCAATGTTCTTCATTGGTTTGTTAAAAAAAAAAAAAAAAGACCCATCCAACTTGGAAACAAGAGGGCTTTAATGATCCTGATAAGATCAGCTTCAGTAGTCTGATTGGGCCAGAAGCAAGATCATGATGGAAGAGTGCGAAGTAAGAAGTAGGGACTGAAAATAGTATAAAGAAAAGTTTTTATGAATGAGAATAATAGAGAGTTTTGCAAAGACAAACAATAGTATTTTGTTTTGTTTTATTTTAAATCTAGTAAGTATAAGAGGTTGCTTTGTACTGATGAAATACGCAGTAGAAAAGGACAGACCAATGATGCCACGGACAGAAAAGATACTGAAAGAATAAAGTTCTTGGTGAACTGAGAGAAGCAGGTGATGACTTTTGGGAATGTTTCACTAAGGAAATAACACTTTACCCAATTTTTTTTTATCTCCCGTTTTTTCTTAAATGAGTAATTTTTTTTCTTTTTTTTCCTGAGGAAAGACTCTTTTCTATGTGTCTCTAAGGAACCTGGTAGCATGTACCTACCACAGAGTGAACAATGACTGTGTGTAAATGAGTAAATAACTGTACACTTTAGTTATATAAATATGTAAACATTCTTGTATGTCAGGTTACTTTTGAGTCTGTCTAGTCTATTGGGTTTTTTTTTTCAATTTTCTTAAAATTTGTGTGTTTTACATGCCACTGAGTCAGCTCCAATTCCTAATGACTCTATGAGTGAGTGATATCCACCATGTTCTGTCCTCAACAGCCCTGTTCAGCTCCTATAGACTCAAACCTATGGCTTCTTTTATGGAGTCAATCCATCTCATATTTGGTCTTCCTCCTTTCCTGCTGTCTTCTATTTTTTCCAGCATTATTATCTTTTCCAAAGAACCTTGCCTTCTCATGATGTGCCTGCAGTAGGACAGTTTCAGTTTCGTCATTTTTGCCTCCAGGGATGTTTCAGACCTAATTTGCTCTAGGACCCACTTGTTCATCTTTCTGGCAGTCCAGAGTATCCGTAGAGCTCTCCAATACCATATTTTTTTTCTATCAGCCTGTTGTTTATATTTCCATTAATAATAGTACTCAGGAATAACACAAATGATTTGCTAAAAATAAAATAATAATCCTGAAGAATTTTGACATATTTCTCAAAATATGTAGCAAAAATAATTGTAATCATTCATTAATTTCTTTCTAGATAAATATATTGTGATAAATCATGCAAAAGATCCCAAATTATTTATTTATGGTCAACAATTAGGAAATGGTATGGTTTTTGATAGCATGTATTTTGTTTACTTCTCCTACTCCTGGCTTCTTCGGGTACTCATTCATTTTTTTCATATTATCAGATTTTACTATATAGTTTAACATTATTTTAATCATTACACTTTAAGTATCTCTGTAAGTAATGTTAAATTGTTATGGGTTAATGTTATATACAAAAGTGAATGAGAGAGTAAGTAAATGAGTGTATAAATTTAAGAGTGACTACATAAATAAATTAAGGCACATATTCTATCCCAATGGATAGATTTACTTTTGAGGTAGGATTTTATTTTGGAAGTAGGGGAGTAGATAATAGTAATAACTATGGCAAAACATTGTTAGGTACTTAAGAAGTGTATAATTAAAAAAAAATGTCTAAGGAGGGAGACTACAATGTTTTTAAAGGAAGAGAAGGTAGATTTTTGAGATAAGCCTAAATTAACTTATAGAATTAAAAAATAAAAATTTTGAAACCTAATTAAAAGAGTTGTACAATCCCATAGTGGAGAAATTGTAACATGGGAAATAAAAGCCATAAAAAAGAAATTATAATTTGTATCATTCTACAAAATTATTAAAATTTTACCAAGTTGAAGAAGAGATGGGAGGGAAAGACATTTTCCGGCTGAGAGAACATCATGGTAAAGTAAAGAAGGAGGGAGAGAGCAGCATGTGTTGGGAATGAGTGGACATTTTGAGAAATAATAATGTGCCTACTCAGGACTGGAAAAGATTTGATTTTTAGCATGGAAGTCCTTGAATGCTCAACTGAAGAATTTTAGTATATTCCTGTAGAATCAAGAAAAGGACATCTGTATTTGGTTTTGTGTTTTGGGATGCCTAATATGGTGATGACTGGTAACAAAATTAGGGGAATGGATGGTGGAATTAGGAAACCAGTTCGGCTTTTTATTGCAAAAATTCAGATTAGCTTAACAGTAGGAATGAAAAGGTAAAGATTAAGTGACAACACTGCAGAATGAAAAATTTTCAGGACAAGTGAGTGAGAGGGAAAAATAAAAGGTTATTCAAAAGTTTTGAACTTGAGTGACTGAAAGTTTGGTGAAAAGGAGATGGCAAAGTCAAAAGAACTCACTGAAGTGACAATAGAATGATAAGGTTCATTCTGAACCTGTGGAGTTTCTGGTGTCAAAGTCTGGCCGGAAGTTGACAGGCAGAAAGAATGGGGCTAGAGATTATGAATTTGGGAACGTTGGAATAAAGGTGAAAGATGAAGCCATGGAAGGATTAGCATTATGAAGAAATTACACAAATGGAGAGAGTAAGAATAAAAAGTAGTAAAGGTCAATGTTTCATTGTAGTTTTTCCCTTCTTTTAAATGTGCTTAAAAAAATTGACATATGAGAAACTGGTTGTTTAACAGGGAATTGATGATATGAGAGGGTGAAGGCTATGACAAAGACCAGAGATTTTGGCAAGTACATACTAGTATTAAGAGTATTTGTTGCAAATGTGGATCCTGGAAGCAAGCTTAGGGTAGAAGACAGCAGTTATTTTAAAGGAAGTTTACTAGAAGTATTATATGTGTAACTTTTTTACTATAGTAAGTTGTAGTTGAGGCTCTGAGATGTATTTAGGTATATTTTATACATTAAATACTAGGAGAATTTAGGTTTGTTTAAAAAAAACTAACAAATGGGTTCTAAAAATGGGAATTGGGAGAGGCAGAACAGCTGGAATGCAGATGGAGGTTAGGGTGGGGTGAATAGAAAAGTCATTACTAAAGAGAAATGCCTTCTCTGATTTGATGGCTTTAGTGGAATTTGAGGCATCATTTTGGCAGCCAAATGGACTTAGGTTTTGTAGCAAAATTTATAGGTAGTACAATGTGGCTTTGTAAAGAATGATAGAGTGTGTCTGTTATCATAAATTCTCTTTATGAGAACTTCTGTTACCACATTTTGTACACATAACACATTCAATAATGGATGCCAAAACATTTAAATTGTGGTAATCCTTCAGGGTCTTTTAAAGGTAACATTACAGAAATACCTTCCCTGTGCATCCTGAAAGTAGTCCTTATCTCACCTTTTCATTAGTTTCTATCCTCTTTCTATCTCTCTAACACTTACCTGCAGACAGAATATTATATCAAACATTGATATGTCCATTTGTTCATTGAGTTTTACTGCCCTCGATCCTAAGATCATTGAGGTAGGCACCTAGAGCTTCTTGTTCACTGCAATGAATATCTCCAGTTCTGCTTAACATAAAGTAGAGCTCAATATATACCTACAGACTGATTGACTGCTCACTGAAGGTATAAGAGATGGTTGTTTTCTTTATTAGACTATGTGCACCTTGAGAAGAGAGATTGTTCCTTGTTCATACTCAAATAATCCTCCCTCTCTCGATCCTTCTCTCCTTTCTTCATTTACTTGTTCTTTTATGTGCGTGTGACTGTATTCCCAGCACCTAGAACAGTGCCTGAGTCATGTAATTGGCACTTGACAAATATTTAATTTATGAATACTTTTATTCATTCACTCCTTTACCTATCAAACGCTATGTAACATCTTTTTTATATTGGACATTCTTCTAGCTCCTAAATACGTAAATATGTGCTTAAAAAAATTACAATTTAAGTGG
>NW_011888883.1:3452268-3454741 GCF_000151845.1 Pteropus vampyrus
TTTGCTCATCAATAAGAAAAATTAACCCTTGGGCTAATTGGTTGTGATGACTGGCTGTGACCAGTAGAGGAGCCATTGTCCAAGGGCTGACTCTAGAGCAAGATTCACTTTAGCCACCTTTGGTGCTTGTCTTGTCTACCCTTTGGGTGTGTCATCCTCAGATGAGACCCTGGGTGGTGCCCTGGCTTAGATTGAAGCAGGCCACCAGGAATGCAGGCCAGGACTTCCTGGGAGGAGCCCTGCTATATGTTGTGAGGAAGTTAGCACAGCATTTACCTACTCCACCATCTTGACCAGAAGCCTCATCAGAGGTATTCTTCGAAGAAAGATTCTGGGATAGTTGGTCTTGCTTGTGTCAATTTTGAGTTTTCTGCTGTCGCTAGTCACTGATGAGCTGTCAATACCTTTCCATAATGAGTTCCAAGTGTCATTTGCCACATAAGTGGCAATAATTTCAGTATTACTCAAACAAGTATCTTTCTTAATTTGTGCAAAAAATATAACCTTTATAGACTAAACTAAAATTAATATATTACATTTTATTCTGTTTATTTCTTTAAATAAAAAATATGTTTTTATTAATTGTTGTTTTCTGATCATGAAAATATACTCATTGTAATCGGTTATCTTCTTTTTTGGTGAATATTTAAGATATTCTTAATATGAATGAGAAAAAGTCAAATTGAAAGGAGACTTAAGTAGTCTCTTAGAAATACAACTTTCTTGAAATTCTCATGATACTGGTGCCGACAAGTGAATTTAAGTACAAACGTTCCTTTGCCATGCAGTTACCTCATAAGTCTAGTGTAATAATTTAGTAAGATCTACACTAATTAAACACTCCATTCCCAACGAGACCAAATGTCATGTCAGGCAAAAACTAAAAGATTCTTTCTGGTTTATTGTAATCTAATTATATGCTGTTTTAAAGACTTTTTTCTTTAGCAGTGGTTTTGAATAACCCACAATTTTTCTCACATTGTTCTTCTAGATTGTTTTATATCCCCTTTAAGAAATAAGAGTTATGATGTCTAATTCAGAAAAATATTGTTTGAAGTTTAAATCTTTTTTATAAAGAATTACATAGGAGATACAAAACCATTCATTATAGCAGAATCTTGATATTAAGTAATCACTAAAACTTTATTCAGAAAGAGGAATTGAATATAAAGTAGATTGTTATAGTTGCCTATTGTCATGTAATGAACAATCACAAAATTTACTAGCTTAAAATATTAAGAACTTATTTTCTTATTATGGTTCTGTGGATTGTCAGCCAGGACTGCAATCATCTGAAGTCTTGAATTGGTTTGACATGCAAGATGGATCACTTACATGCTGGTAATTGAGCTAGTTGTCATCTAGTGCTTGTACACATAGGTTCTTCATGCGTACATGTGTTCTTCTTGGGATTCTCACAGCATGGCAGCTGGGTTCTAAGATGGAATGTCCCAAATGTGAGCATTCCAAGAGACCCATATCCAATAACTTTTATTTATATTTTAATCACATATCTTAATTTCTTATGAAATTAAGATGATTGAAAGAATGAATGCTATTGAAGATGGAGAAACCAAAAACTCTGAAGATAGAGTTATGGGTAGTTGTCCATATGAAAATAAGCTTATATATGAGAATGGAAGAAATGAGAATTAAAAGGATGTAAGTCAGCTGAAGATTCACAAATCTTTTGTACTCTAAGAGTTTTACTGTTTAACTTCTAAGCATAGCTAAAAGACTTCTAAAAATATTGTTTTAACCTAGCATACAATCTTTGTTATTCCTTAATAATTGCTCTGTGGCCTCAGCATGACATCACATACCTTGATTCCATCCTTTATTTTTACTCAATTATGGCTTTACATGTCTTTTGCAAACTAGCTTAGACTTTATGAATCAATATAATACTTCAATGATTTCTTGACAATACACCTAATTTCCTGGCTATCATTTTTTAGTATCATTTTCTGCATCAAAGCAACAATGAACTTTTCTTGTCACAAAGGAAGACATACAAGCATGCATAATGTAGCATTCAAAAATCTGTTTTCTTCAACATGAACTGGGCTTCATTTCTATGGAGAAGGTTACCTTATATATTAATAAGCTTCCTGTTTCTTCTCTCAGTAACTATTTTAAACTTTTACTGTATTAACAGCAAACCATTTATGTTTCATAACTTCCAGAAAAATATTACATCTTACAATACATAAAACAGAACAGGCTATCCGACCTCATATCTGTGTCTGATATGACTCTTGTGACTCTGAGACACAGAGTCTCAGAATGAGATGGGAATCTCATTCCAGTCAAGTAAAATCCTTTGATCTAGATCCAAACCCTTTCTTTCTCCTCTAAGACCTAGATTTTTCATTTATTTATTTATTTATTTATTTATTTACTTACTTACTTACTTACTTTTACTAGATTTCTCTTTTTGTATCAACTAAACTACTTTCTTTTCTCTCAAAAA
>NW_011888883.1:3454791-3480340 GCF_000151845.1 Pteropus vampyrus
ATGAATATCTCCAGTTCTGCTTAACATAAAGTAGAGCTCAATATATACCTACAGACTGATTGACTGCTCACTGAAGGTATAAGAGATGGTTGTTTTCTTTATTAGACTATGTGCACCTTGAGAAGAGAGATTGTTCCTTGTTCATACTCAAATAATCCTCCCTCTCTCGATCCTTCTCTCCTTTCTTCATTTACTTGTTCTTTTATGTGCGTGTGACTGTATTCCCAGCACCTAGAACAGTGCCTGAGTCATGTAATTGGCACTTGACAAATATTTAATTTATGAATACTTTTATTCATTCACTCCTTTACCTATCAAACGCTATGTAACATCTTTTTTATATTGGACATTCTTCTAGCTCCTAAATACGTAAATATGTGCTTAAAAAAATTACAATTTAAGTGGCATAGTAACTACTCTGTTAGAAGGGTGCGTTCAGGGCTTTGTGTTCAAGGAAGGACACTTAAATCAGACAATGGGGAGGAAAAGTATAGGGGAGAGAGGTGAGAGTCAATGAGGTCTTCCTTGAGCTGAGAATTTAAGGAGAATCATAGACCTCATAAATGCCCATAAATGTATATTGAATTGAATTAAACACATCTTTAACAATTAAGGAAATTTTTCTACACTGTGGTTTTCAAATGTGGATGACATGGGCCAAAGTAGATATATCAGAATGAATTGGAGAGCTTTTTTAAAATAAACATCTCCTTTCTCTTTTCATACCTGAAAGAATATTATACAGAAGGCATGTATTTTGACAAAACATCAAAGATAATTTTATATGGACTCCTCCCCTATCTTACTCTAATAAGAGAATCCTACTCTAATAGAATGGATACTATAATCTAAGATGATGATTTTATATTCTGGAAGGATCCTATGGGCTACTTTAAGTCATAGATTCATACGATGAATTTTTGTATTTTTCTTGAAGGAGGTGAATTTTTTGCATTATTCTTTATTTAATAGGTTTCATATATTTGTAGAATTTAACATATTACATTAAATACCCTTCAATTTACATGGCCTTTAAGAATAACTATTTCTTTACTTAGAATAAAATTGACATAAGGCATTTTTCAAAGACAAACTATTAAACATTTATTGAGAGAAAATGATAGTACATATGAATTAAATATAAAACTTAAAGTTTTCTTTTAGAATGATGTATGAGGGAAATATAAGTAGGCTATGTGTATATTTGTTTATATACATATGTACATATATTTAAGGTCCATCAATAACCAGTAAACAGATGTCTGTGATGAAAACTCTTCAATTTCATGTTATGTTTACTAAACTGATGGGTCCTGTTTTCATTCAAGGCTCTTTGCACATATTTATTGAAACTTACAAAATGATGCTGTACTTGTGCTTTTTCTTTCCTCTTGAGATGTATTTTTGTTGTTATTGTTCAAAGATCTTTTGATGTTCCAAAAGACCCTAATTGATGGCAGTTTAATACATTGTTGATCATTAATTATGACTAATTCTATTCAAATTTAATTTGCAAGGTAAAAGTATTAGAAGAACATGTTTAATTTTCATTTGAAAATTAAAATTCCTTATAATTGGAAGAAAAAGAAGTCCCCTTAAAACTTTAACATGAAACTTCCATGTATAAAATTTTGAAGGTGGCACTTTTAGTATTCCTTAGTATTCCTTATAATTGGAAGAAAAAGAAATCCCCTTAAAACTTTAACATGAAACTTCCATGTATAAAATTTTGAAGGTGGCACTTTTAGAGAAGTATTTAATTTCTTTTAAGATAATTATTGTCTCTGCCTTAAATTAAAATGTTTTTCAGAGAAAATGAAAATGCTAAATTTCCAAATCTAAACTTAATTTGAAATGTGTAAATCCAACAATATGTATAACTCACTGTGATATACACATGAGTGGTTTTATTTATTTTTTAATATCTAGTTCTCGATAGCATCTGTATGCTAAACTCTCTTTCTCAGCTGGTGGTGAAAAATGGTAACTTGATTAAATTTTATAAATTTATAATCTGTTAAAATTAAAACAATCTTATTTCAATCCAAAGTCAAGTTTAATTTAATGGCTTTCTTATCTCCCTCTTCCACAAGTCTCATCCATTCTCTACAATTGCATCCTCCCTGCTCCTGCTGGTGCCATGTTACCAGTGGATTAAAGTGTGTGTGTGTGTGTGTGTGTGTGTGTGTGTGTGTGTGTGTGTGTGTCTGTGTGTCTGTGTGTGTCTGTGTGTGTCTGTGTGTAAGAATGGGGGTATGGTTAAGGTTAGAGTTAAAGTAATGTCGGGGTAAAGGCATGTAGTTCTTAACTACAGAACTGCCTCTTCTGTTTCTAGATTATCTGGTATGCTTGGGCCAGGGATTGCCAAAATTACTTTTACTTTTAACCTAGTAAATGCTTTTAAATAAAGCTCTAGATATGCAAATAGTTTACTTGAACTTTTAAAGATATAGAAATCAAATTTCAAAATATACCTTTTATCATTTTTCTCTTGATTTTTTTCTTTTCAAATTTTTAGCTTCATATTTTCTTCAGTGAGCACTGTCTTTATACCATAAGAAGAATCATCTTTTTTTATGAACTGTTTAACTTTGTGCTATCCTCAATTCTGTCTTTAGTTGAAATAATTCTTTTGGGAAAGAATTTTGTTTCTCCGTGGTGGTTTCTATACAGAGAGTGTTATGAAAAAAAGCTATAGAAATTATTAATAATAGCATGTCAGATTTTAGGTGTCACTATAAGGATAACATTATTCTTAGAAAAAGCCTTCAAACAGTGTGTTTGATCCAGAGTTACAAAGCGTTTATGTCTGGGGAGACATTTACAAAGTGGCATGCCTATTTCTAAGTGCATATTATTAGAAGAAGCATCTGCTGAAAGTGTGATGCAAATTTGTCCTAACCAGGAAATTGTGTGTTCAGGCTGAGATGTTGCCTATAACTTATGTCACCACTGGATTCAGAGCATATTGGTTTGGCATGGGCTAAGTGACCGTCTCCTTTAAAATATTCAAGCCATTCTCATCTTCTGGGTCATTGTGTTCCTTAGACACATGCAAATAAATTTCTTATTAACAGCATAATTTGCTTTCATAGCATTTTTGTGTACAAATGAATTCATGAATATTATGCAGTCTTTCCCAGAAGAGCTATATAATAGAGTTAGCCAAATTCCCCTGGCTAATTAATGCCTAAATGTGGCTCTTGTCTCACTAGAGCAGAACTTCTGGGACCTTAGGATAAGTCTCTTGAGCCTACAGTAGACTTGATGTTGTTGAAGAACACATCAGAAATAGTTCTCTGTAATGATGGAGTTTTTTTCTTTTTTTAAAGCCTTTAATCTCTAATATAAAATAGGAAAGTATTACAGGTACACATAGAGAAGTGCTACATATTTCTATAAATAGAGACTAGAATTAGTACTAATTAAGTGAAAAATTATATTGGTGGTGGCTAAGGTGTGTTGAGTAAGGAATTACAAAAGTAATAGGAGGTAATCACAGCATTTGATGAAGAGATTGTATTGGATTAAGAGTTTTTCATTAAAGGAAAAGTTACATGTGGGGAGAAATTAAGGAGGGCTTGACAGACCAGGGATCTGTGATGAAACAGAAGTGAGAAGGGCCAAGTTGGAAAGCTGTTGGCCTGGATATAAAGTGGAATCTGTTGTGAAGGGTGCTGGTGAACAAGAAATAGAAATCAGTGAGGATAATGGCAGACAGGTGAACTGGGAAGTTACAGAGCAGTTAGAAGAGACTCATGAAACAATCCTTGGAGTTCTTTACTTTGTAAAACAAACTGAAGGCTTCTGTTGGTTCTTCAGTAACAGAGTGATGTGATCAGATTACTGTTTGAGCAAGATAAATCTCACATGAAAGATGAGAGATTCTAGAGGCAAGAAAACTCTTTATGTGAATATAGATATATATTTTTTAAAAAGCCTTTAATTTCTAATATAAAATAGGAAAGTTTTACAGGTACACATAGAAAGTTTACACATAATCAGACTAAACAGATAATTCACTGTCCGTTAGCTCATATATAAACTTAAATTCACTGTAAGTTAACAGCTATTGTTTTAGTATGTTTTATAATTTTAGGGTTTTTTTTAAGTAGAATTTTAAATTATGTAAAATATTTACATAGTTCCAAGTCAAACTAGGAAAAAATTTACAAATGTCTTATTTCTTTCCCTGTTCCGTTCACCCTTTTTTCCTAGTACTTACATGGGCAGATATTTATTATTTTATTATTTCATTTTGCATGGTATCAAGTTTGAAAATTTAATGAAAGATATGTGCACACATAACACACACATTCTTCTTTACAGCTGCATAGTGCTGTTTTGAGTGGATGTACAGTAGATTATTCAACCAGTTCCCTATTGGTGGATCTTTAATTAATGCTACAATTAATAGCCTTACTTATGGGGCATTTTGTATATTTGCCAAGATCTACAAGTGGGTTCACAAAGTCAAAAGATACATGGATAAATTATCTAAATATTTACAAATTATTTTTATAAGAATTCATCATTTTGTGTTACTATGACAATGAATGAGTTTGTTTCCTAAGAATTGCCTCTATAGAGCATTTTGTCAATATTTTATATATACTAATTGGATAGTCGAAAATGGTATTTCAGTATAGTTTTATTTGCTTTCTATAATTTTGAGTACAGATGGGAAAATCTCATGTTTTTAAGAAATATTTGCATATATTGCATATTAAACATTTTTTATATAATCTTCATTTTTCTATTAGGCTATTGGTCTTTTAATTCCAATTTTGGAGTTCTTTATAAACAAGATGTTTGCCCTTTATTATCTAGTACACATATTTTTCCATATTTTAATTGTGTTTTTTATTACTTTTGTGTTTTGCTATATTACCTATCAATCATTTTTTGTTTCCGCTCTGGATTTTTAATTATAGCTAGAAAATGTTTCCTATTTTCTACTATTAAAGCAATATTTGCAGGCTTTAAAGTAATTTACCCATAATTTCTACTAATACTTACATGTTTACATATTTGAATTTAGAACTCTGACCCACTTGAAATTGATCCTGGTTTTGATATAAGGTAAATCTAATTTTTATATGACCATAAAATTGTTACAATACCAGTTATTAATAAATTCATATTATCCTCACTGATTGAGATGTTTCTTTCATTGTCCACTAAATGTTTATGTTAAAAGTCTATTGAATCTGAGTCTTGTTTCATTATTCTGTCTCTATTTAGCATGTATAAATACTACTATTTTCATTTTAGTGGCTTTATAATATGTTTGAACCTTTGCTATGGGTCTCTCTTCTTACCTCCCATATGTTTTGCTTTTTATTTTGGAGGCTTTCTGACTATTTCTACTGGTTTATTCTATCATGTAATCTTGTAATCAATTTGCTTAGCTCTGTAAAAAAAATTGATGGCATTATTTTTGTCATGATAACATTACATTTATAATTTTACCTAGAGAAAGTAAATGACATTTTTATGATATTGAGTCTTCCCATTTAAGAACATAAAATGTCTTTCAATTTGTTCAGGTATACTATTGTATCTTTGAGAGTGTCTTGTGTTTTTCCTGATATGATTTTTATATTTTTTCTTGTTTATGCTTAATTATTTTATTTTTATTTTCAATACATTAATGGGCTCTTCTATTATATTTATACAAAATAATTATTTTTGTATCTATGGAAGGCTTGTGCTTTCTGTATACTAATTTTCTATTTTTCTAGTCTTGTGGCAGTTTTTCCATTAGTGCTTTTAATTGTTTTAGATAATCATGCTACAAAAAAATGGAGATATTTTACCTCTTCTTTTTAAAACATATGATTTCAATTCCTTTTTCTTTTTTAATTGCTTTGTCAAGTACATCTAATACAACTAAATAGTTAAACAGTAGTAGAGATAAAGACATATTTTTCGCTCCTAACTTTTATATGAATGCTTATAGTTTCCACATTAAGATGCTAGCTTTAAAGGTGAAATATACATTACATATATAACATTAATATATTAAAGGAAATTTTATTTATCAGTATTTTAAAATTATAAATTCATATTAGATGTGCCAAATACTTTTTGATAAAAATATCATCTCTACCAAGATAATTACAGATGTTCCTCATCCTGATAAATTCATTATAAGGCAAAAATGTCATAAGTCAAAATGCATTTAATACATCTAAACTACCATACATCATAATGTAGCCCAGCCTACCTGAAATGTGCTCAGAACACTTACATTAGCCTACATTTATATTAGCTTCCATTAGTTTCATCTAATCAGTAATTGCCTTCCTCTCCTTACTAGAAGCAGGACACAGAGATGGGTGTTTTATAGATATTATGGGATACAAAAACAGAAACACAGTATCCAAAAAATGCTTGCAACATCGCACACTGTAGAGCAGGGGACCCCAAACCCTGAGACATGGACTGGTACTGGTCCACAGCTTTTTAGGAACTGGGCCACACAACAGGAGGTGAGCAGTAGGCAAACCAGTGAGCTTCATTTGTATTTGCAGGTGCTCCCCAGTGTTGTGTCACTGTTTCAGCTCCACCTCAAATTACCAGGTGTTAGATTCCCATAGGAGCACTGGTCTCCGGTGCCAAAAAAGTTGAGGACCACTGCAGAATGTCAATTGTTTGCCCTCATGATTGCACGGCTGATTGAGAGCTGCAGCTTGCTGCCACTGCCCACCATCATGAGAGAGTATAAGAATATTAAACCACATATCACTAGCCCAGAAAAAGATCAAAATTCAGAATTTCATATCACTTTTGCACCAACATAAAGTCAAAAAATCTTAAATCGAACCATCATAAGTTAAGGACCACCTATATGATTTTTCTCTATATATCTATTAATGTAATGAATTACATTAAATAATTTCCTAATATTGAAAACCCCTTGCCTTTTTAAAATAAATATTACTTCTTTCTGAAATGTTTATTTTTTAATTTTTCTTCTTTCAGTTCTCTTTTAAGTCCTTATTTTTTTTATTAAGACTTTTTTTTTTTTTTTTAGTGTATCTTAAAGTTCACAGCAAAATTTAGGAGGAAGTGCAAAGATTTCCCATCTCCATCCTGCCCCCAACACATGCACAGCCTTCCTCCATCAACATCCCCTATAAGAGTGGTACATTTACTACAACTGATGAACCTACATAGACACATTATAATCAAAGTCCATAGTTTATATTACGATTCACTCTTGGTATTGAACATTCTGAGTCTGGACAAATGTGTAATAACATGTATTCATCATTATGGTATCATTGACCTAAAAATTCTCTGTGCTCTGCATAGTCATCCCTCCCCCATTTCACACCCTGACAACCACTGATCATTTTACTGTTTCCATAGTTTTCTCTATTCCAGAATGTTATATAGTTGGAATCAAACAGTATGTAGTCTTTCAGATTGGTTTCTTTCACTTAATAATATGCATTTAATATTCTTCCATGTCTTTTCATGACTAAATAGCTCATTTTTTTTAGTGCTGAATAATATTCCATTTTCTGGTTGTACCATAGCTATTCATTACCTACTGAAAGATATCTTGGTTGCTTCCAAATTTTGGCAATTATGAATAATGCTGCTATAAACATCTGTGTGCAGGTTTTTGAGTGGATATAAATGTTCAGATCCTATGGGTAAACAACAAAGAATGTGATTACTGGATCACATGATAAGAATATGTTTAGTTTTGTACGAAACTGCCAAACTGTCTTCCAAAGTGGCTGTACTATTTTGCATTCTCATGAGCAATAAATGAAAGCTCATGTTCTCACTATCCTTCCCAGCGTTCAGTGTTCCAGATTTTGGCCACTATAATTGAGATGTAATGATATCTCAGTGTTGTTTCAGTTTGCATTGCCCTGATGACATAAAATGGGGGGCATCTTTTCATATACTTATTTGCCATCTGTATATTTTCTTTGGTGAGATGTCTGCAAATGTCTTTGGCCCATTTTTAAGTCTGGTTTATTTTCTTATTGTTCAGTTTTACGACTTCTTTGTGTATTTTAGATAAAGGTCTTTTATTAGATATGTTTTTTGGCAAATATTTTTTCTCAGTCTGTGGCTTGTCTTCTCATTTTCTTGAGTTTTTATTTCACGGAGCAGAAGATTTTTAATTTTAATAAAGTATAGCTTATCAATTTTTTCTTTCATGGATCTTGCATTTGGTATTGTCAACTACAAAGTTATTGCAATACCCAAGGTCATCTAGATTTTCTTTTATATTCTAGTTTTATAGTTTTGCATTTTACATTTAGATCTCTTTTTGAATTATTTTTGTGAAGGATGTAAGGTTTGTATCTAGTTTTTTTTTTTTTTTTTTTTTTTGCATGTAGATGTCCAGTTATTCCAATACCATTTGTTGAAAAGACTATCTTTGCTTCTTTGTATTGCTTTTTTGGCAAAGATCAGTTGACTCTATTTCTGTGTGCCTTTTTTCTAGGCTCTCTATTCTGTTCCATAGGTCCATTTGTCTGTTCTTTCTCCAGTATCGTACTGTCTGATTGCTGGAGATTTATACTCTATTTTTTTTATTTAATTAATTAAATTATTTTTTTATGGTGACATTGGTTAACGAATCCGATGTTTCAGCTGTACATTTTAAAAGTAAGGCATATATATTTACGTTGTGTGTTCACTTCCCATAGTTAGATTTCTTTCTGTCATCACATATTTGACCCCTTTTACCTTGTTTACCTCCCCCTTCCCCCTTCCCCCTTCCTTCTGATAGTAAGTCTTGAAGTAGGGTGGTGTCAGCCCTCCAACTTTGTTTTTCTCTTTAATTATTTTGTTTGTAATTCTGATTCTTTTGCCTCTTCATAGAAACTTTATAATAAGTTTGTCAATATTCACCAAATAACTTGCTCATATTTTACTGCATTGAATCTATATATCAAATTGGGAGGAACCGACATCTTGGAATATTGATCATTCCTATCTATGAACATAGAATCTCTTTCCACTTATTTAGCTCTTTGATTTCATTTATCAGAATTTTGTAGTTTTCCTCATACAGATTTTGTACATATTTTGTTAGATTTATAACTGAGTATTTCATTTTGAGTGGGAGAGGAGCTAATGTGAATGGTGTTGTGTTTTTCATTTTAAATTATACTTGTTCATTGCTGTTACATATAAAGCAACTGACTTGTATATTAACCTTGTATTCTACAACCTTGCTATAATTCCTTATTAGTTTCAGGAGGTCTTTTTTATTGATTTGGTTGGATTTTCTACATAGACAGTCATGTCATCTGAGAACAAAACCAGCTTTATTTCTTTCTGTCCAATCTGTACATCTTTTTTTTTTTTCTTGTCTTCTTGCATAAGCTAGAACTTCTAGTCCAACGTTGAAAGAAGTGGTAAGAGAACATTCTTGCCTTGGACCTGACCTTAGTGAAAAAGCTTTGAGTTTCTCACCATTAAGTGTGATGTTAGCTGTAGGTTTTATGTAGATATTCTTTACGAAACTGAGGAAGCCTCTTCTGTTTTTCATTTGCTTTTTTTCAGTCATATTATTTCTGGGTTTCTATTTTTGGTTTATGTTGATACCTCTTAATTTGTATTTTTTATTTTTTACTTGTTTTGTACTCTAAAGTTATGGTTTCATCTAACTGTAGGCATATTTATCTGATGTGTCTCCATTATCTGTTGGTGTATTATTTTGTACATTTAAATGTTTTTCCACAATATCTTTGTATAGAACTTATTTATTTTTTTCAGTTTTTATGTATTAAACATATATGTAATTTTTTTCTGTACTTTTAAGAAGAGTTTTCTGTGTAACGGGTGAGGTGTGCCTGTGGAATTTTCCAGACTTATGGCTAAGTCGCTCAGCTTTATTGTTATTCTGAGGTTTTCAATTAGACAAGTTATCTGAAATAATGTGGCATGTCCATAATCATCTACCATTAAAGAAAGCATATAGACAATTGTGTCCTGGTACCAAATGACTGGAGAAGTAGAATTGACTTGTTTGAACTATATACCCAACATTTTATAGTATTTGCATAAAAAATTAAGCAAGGGGATATGTTAAACCAACGATTTCTTTTAGAAATCACCATAAAATTGTCCAGTAATGAATAGTATGACAGAAAGTAACTTTTAAAGATACTAAACTGAATCCAGCCTCTAGTACTTCTGTGTGTGTGTGTGTGTGTGTGTGTGTGTGTGTGTGTGTGTGCGCGCGCGTGAGAACATAAGGTGTTAATCTATCTGCTATACATACAGGTTAATAATGTCCTCATGCTTTCATATAATGTTGGGATACATCAAACAATTTTTCCTTTGATATAGAAGGAATCGATCAGAGAAAAGTTTGAGAAAGAAATGAAAAAACATGAGATAAACATTTAATTTTTTTTCCGTGAAACCAATCTACCATCAATACTTTTTATTACTTTGAGTAATTTGTATGCTGTTGGAATGTTATTTTGATTGCACATCATTTGGGTTAAAAACTGCATTTCCACAATTCACATTTTGAGAGTAATTGTGTGTTCTTCCACTTGAGCCATTTCTTTACAAATGTACAATAGTCATTATGGAAAAAATGTATTAAAAAGAAAACTGACAATAAAGTAAAAAAAAATATGTTAAGTATTCAGTTCCTTGATATACAAACAAAAATTTATTTTTTGAGAAAGTGGGAAAAATATTTATTACTCTCATTCTCTCTATATCATTTTGATAATGTCAACAGAGTATGGCACTAAACAGAGGATATATTTGATGTAGCAAAGTTAGTAGGCCTATGAATTCTATTTCTCAGAGGTATTCTTTTTTAATTTTTACTTTTTTCAATTATAGTTGACATACAATATTATATTAGTTTCAAGTGTACAACACAGTGATTAAACATTTATATAACTTATGAAGTGATCACCCTAATAAATCCAGTAACCATCTGACACCATACACTGTTGTTACCATACTACTGACAATATTCTCCATGCTGTACTCTACATCCCCATGACTATTTTGTAACTACCAATTTGTACCTCATAAACTCCTCCCCCCTTCACCCATCCTCCTACTCCCCAATCCAACAACCATTAAAATGCCTTCTGTATTCTATGAGCTTCTTTCTGTTCTTTGTTTATCCTATTCTCTAGATTCCACATATGACATTTGTCTTTCTCTGTCTGACTAACTCTACTTAGCATAAAACCCTCTAAGTTCATCCATGTTGTTGCAGATGGCAAGATTTCATTCTTTTTTATGCCTGAGTCATATTACTTTGTGTGTGTGTGTGTGTGTGTGTGTGTGTGTGTGTGTGTGTGTGTGCGCGTATACATACACATACATATGTATATATATATATACATATATGTGTGTATATCTATATATATATACATATATCTAAAAAATATTTGTTATATACTTTTCAAACATACTTCCACATCTTTCGTTTAGGTCTCCGTTATTAGTTGCCTTCTGAAATTTTCTATTTTTTCTGCCTCTGACCTTATTTGCCTTCAATCTATCTTCTACGTGCTAGAGGATCTTAAAAGTCAATCTTTTGAATAATATAAAAGTTATATTTGAATAATATAAAAGAGGTATGTCACATAAATCTCCTTTTCCTAACACTTTATTTCTTGAAAAGTTTCTGGAACTTTGGGTTGATAGGTAAAGATTATGTAGTTTGATGAGTGGCAATATCAGTGAGATTTTTGTCAGAGTTGATTGGGATGATTTAAATGGAAAAGGATTTTAAAAATAAATTTCAAATCTACTTCTAAACCATGAAACAGTAAACATTCATTCTTCTCTTATTCCTTAAACTGGAATCAGTACAAAAGTCAATAACTCAATAACTTAGGAATCAATTGCCTAAATATGGACAATAAATACCATTGATTGTATTGATTTATGCTATATCGAGAATTTTCTTTAAGCAGATGACCAGAGGACTGTTCCACAATGTGGTAAAAATAGTTTTGTTATGGAGCCATCTTTATTGAACTAGAAATAAACTTTACTGATCCAGGTTTTAGCATCAGTCTTAAGAGAAAACACACTTGCTTTAGCAAAAAAACAAAAAAACACTGTGTTTCATTGTCAAAACCCTGAGAACTTCTATGAGAGAGAAAGACGACGTGGTTATGTGAACATTGGAAAAGCACCTTAAATTATGGGAATGGCCCCAATTTCTGACTAACAGATTAGTGATTTTGTTTAACTTATATTTTCAGCCATGTGTAAGTCAGACTGCCTTTTCCTTCCTATGGGATCCAAGACTATATCTAGTAAACAACAACAAAAAATTTCACTGAGAAAAGTTGGAAATTATTTAATGCTTTCTTTTTTTCTTCTTTCCTTTCTATTATTTTCCTTCTTAATCTTCTTCTCTCCACCCCCATCCTTTTTTCTTCCCTTCTTCTTCTCCTTTTGTCCTCCCTCTTCCTTCCTTCTCTTTTTTTCTTTTTAATCAACTACTAATAGATACAGCCATAGAATGTGTAGGCACTAAAAGCCTTTCTTATTTAAATCAAGACTATAATTTTACCAACATTATGTAGATGTAATCTAGGAGTTGGGATGATACTAGATTTTTTAACAATGAGGATTTCTGCCTTTATCATTTGTCAAGTTTTTAACCCTCTCATTTGGCATAATTTCTGTTTCTCATTTGAGTACTAAACCCAAGAAATTAATTATTTATTGCAAAATGTTTTCTGTAAATGCTCTATCTTTGCTTTTTTCTAAAGATCAACAACAAATTTCTGTTTCAAAACAACACACTAATATTGGGATTCTTTTAGATCATATTGGTCCTATAAATTTAATTAATAAAAAACAGACTTCATTTTAATACCTGTTTAAACCATTTAAGTAGCATTGAGAGAATATATGATAGTTTTTAGGAATGGTACAGATTACAATAATCTGCCTACACCTATTGGTTTAGTGAAGCCAGAAATGTTTCTGTAAGAGGGAAAGAGTATAGTGAGAAGACCACCTATAAGGAAGGAAGAAAAGAAATCACGAATAACATCAAAGTATGTGGTACTTAGGTAGCTTTCTTGGTTTTCCTTCTACCTCCTTCTTTTCTGATTTATATTGTATTCTTTTTTCATAGATCTGTACTTCTATATTTATTTTTCTCTATTTACTTCTAAATTTCTCTATTTGCTCAATAAAAAGACAATGCAAGTGTCCTGAGTCTGAGGGGAGGGAGTAAGTTTATGTCAGATCCTTTCAAAATGAAAACAATCTGTAAAAGTCTTAAATTGTGACCTCTACACAGAAAGAGAATGAAAAGTAGCCAAATCTTCACATGAGAGAGATGTTGGACTATTTTCCACTGTCAACCCCATCTGTTTTATGTGAAGTAAGCAGATATTCTCTACAAGAGTTCAAAAAAAAAAAAATGATTCTAATAGTGAATATATTTTCCCGATAGTCTTAAAATTGAAATAATAGAAGTGTCAAGATACACTCTACGTTTTCACTGTATCAAATTCATATATGGAGAATAAACTTGCAAATAACACATCTGTAATAATTTTGAGTTTTCCAAGGGCTTTCACAAACAAATGAAAAGGCAAAATCCATTGGTTAGTGTACTGTGTAAATCCCTTAACTCTTGGAACTCATAAAATAGAAATGATAAATCATCTACTTTATACAATTGTTTTGATTATTGAGATAAAATTTAAGAAATTTCTTTGAATCCTCTAAGCTTTAACACAGCTCTCAAATATTATGTTTGATAATATCCCATTTGGAATTAATTATGTCCTCAAATCTTGACCTACGCATTTTAGTCATTCTAATTCTTTGCATTCTCACCCTGTTTGCATATTTTATAAAGACAGAATATTACAGCAAGAGATTCTTTCCACTCACTACTTTCATTGAGAAATGGCCCTTAGGGTCAGCTACACCTTAGTTTTCATTTTGATTGAGTCCTAGTTCCACTGGGTCTTAGTAGTATGACCAGGAGATTTTCAACTTTTGAATTTATAAAATAGAGATAATACTACAGTCCACAAAACAGATTTATTGTGTCTCATGAGTGAAATAATATATGTCAAAGACTGGTACAGTGGCCAATATATAAGCTCCCAAAGCCCCTTTGCACAATTTTTCATTTGTCCCTTAAAAAACATAAATAAATAAATAAATAAATGAATGAATGAATGAATGAATGATCCTAGTAACTTGCTTGGAGTCTGAAGCTTTATCATTATTATTTCCTTCAGCATCCTGGCCCCATTTCCCTTCTGTCGCACCTACCTGGAAAAAAATCACAAACCTAAATAAACCCAGCTGGCTACCTTCCCCTTGTTCATGTCCCAGCTGATAAGTACTACTGGAATAAAAATTACAGAATATCCCAAATTTGCCTTATAAAATTCATGGCCTCGACCTCGACAGGGTCACAGTGCCAAGAGGCGCTTTCTAAGATTCCCTCTTACCTTCCTCTTCCATTCCCACAACAGCAATTTCAAACTTTTCTTACTTTGTTTAAACTTTCTTCTCTGCTGCCTCAATCTCCAACCTGAGCATAAGACTTCACGAGAAATAGAGAAGCCATTTCCTACCTTTTCTGTGTTCACTCTCTGTCTGTCTTCTTTCTCTCCCCTTGTTACAGAGAGATGCTCCCCTTTTCATCTAAAGCTAAGCTTTCTCCTGGGTTTTGGATCCCAATCCATCTTGACTGATTAGAGATCTTTACCTAGTTCCTATTTCCTCTCTTAAATCTGTAACTGCTGACTACCTATCGATTCCTTGTCACCATTATTTAAAAATATTTAAATCTAAAGCCCTCCCTGGATCTGACATTTTCTTCTAGCTCTACTTGCTCTATTTCTCTTCCTTTTCACAGGCAGACTTCTTGAAGGAGTTGTTCACATCTATTTCCTCACTTTCTCACCTCCCACTTACTTTTCAGCTTACTGTTCTCTGGCTTCCACATGAACTCTATGGAAATTACTCTCACCAAGATGATAGACAACCTACTTGTTGCAAAATCAACAGATAGGCAGTTTTTAAAATATTCTTTGCTGACCTGTGCTGACCTTAGTGTAATACATTCTACTATTACTTTCATTGCACATAGCTCTCCCCCGCCCCTTTAAAAAAAAAAAAATCTGCTTTTCTGGATGTTTCTTCTTTTTATCTTTATAGACTCCTCTTCATTCCATCTCCTCTCTGGAGTTTCTTTCACTCCTTGATTCCAGCTTTAAGAGTTATTCTTAAATCTATATTTGTACCTGACATTGCTTTCCTGAATGCTAGACTCATATATTTAATGGCCTTCTAGACATGCCTTTTTGACACATTCCACATATCTCTGGTCTAATGTAGTAATCCATACCTTGAAAAACAAAACAAATTTAAAAACAAACAGACAAACCAATCTCTTTCTTATCCCCTGTTCCATGTTCCAGTTAATTTTTCAGATAGTTGCCAAAGCTGTAAATCATTACCCTTGCCTCCTCCTTCTCTTCTACCACCTATCTTTTATTACTTCATTAATCTCTAAATCCCAAAGCTCAATCTCCTTTACATTCCTCAAATAACTACTTACACTTATCCTCATTTTAGCTTCCTAATTCATGCCTCAGCATCTCTTTCTTTCTTTGATTAGTAAAATATTCTCTTAATTAGTCTTCTTCCATGGAAACTTGCTTTCTCCCTCTATCTCTTCTTCATACAGTAGCCAGCTTGATGTTTCTAAAATGTAGATCTGATTATGTTACTCTGCAGCTTAAAACCTTTTAATAGCTTCCCATTGAAGAATATCCAAATATTAGCAAAGCCTGCAAGGCCCTTTGGAAACTTTTAGCTGCTCAGCTTTATCCATTTCTTCGTTAATATAACAAATGAATATTGAATGCTCACTAAGTTCCAAGTACTATTCAGCAGTGAAAAAACAAAAAATGTTCCTCACCTTTTGGAATTTATGTAGTCTTCTCATTTCATCCTTTATCTTCTGGTTCCACCTATGCAGAACTATTATCAGTTGTTTAATAGAAGATACTGTCTTTCCTAGCTTAGAGAGACCTATACAGGTATTCTTTCAGTGAGTGTCTGTTTCATCAACATCCTTCCCTCTGACTGATTGCCATATATAATGTAGATAGTATTCTATACTATCATTAAGTTTGAAAACTATAATTTCATTTATTTTTTTAAATAGAGCATAGCAATTGGCTAATTCAATAATCATATCTATATATATGTCTTCATTGTAACAGTTTGCATTCATAATTTAAAAATATATTTAAAATGACAAATCTTTGGGTTCAGCTTACAAGTCTTTTTTTTTTTTTTCTGGGAGTTTATAAGGCTGTTGCGTATTCTATGCAAAAGAAGTTGCAAGCTTAAATGTAGGATTGATTTGAGAGGTCTAAATCAGCATGGTTTTATTGAATATGGCAAGAAATGGAAAGAGGGGAGTTTAGGTTAACTTCAAGATTTCTGGTTTGGGTAGAGGAGGTAACATATATGGAGATGAGGATTTTGATGGATTGATGATAAGTTTTAGAAACCACAACGCCTCTAACAGCAAGAGTTTGATGAGTCCTGAAATGAGCAAAATAGTTTGAGTTGAATAAGATATTAATAGAACTATAGAGTAGTTAAAATACTCAGAAAAAGTATCTAATAATAAGAGCAAAATATTTGTTTCCCTAAAGAATCATTAATTTATAATAGAAAATCCATAATGTTTTTCTCCTACTTATTTTAAAATATAGAAACTAAGCAGTTAAAATCAGCTTTTATTAATTTCTAAGTTAATTTTAGCATCATCTCCTAATATTCTCTACTCTCATTCTCATATAAGAAATAGAAATTTTGTATTGATCTGTGTTGTTTAACTTTTAAAATGTTTTATTTTTTTTATCTGTTGAAAATTAAGAAAGAAAAATACAAACTTCCCAGGTTATAAATAAGTGAATGAAGACTTTTGTAATGCTTAAATCTTATATGAATTTGTTAGAGCATCCCTATTTTATAAAGTTCAGCAGAATCCTCAGATTTAAAGATATTATTTCTCTTAGAAGTGTAGAATAGATTTGGGGATTCTAGACATGAAGGTGACTACTACTGGTAGCATTTATAGCCTGTAAGCTTTCAGAAAAGCAATCCTGTGTGGTTTGGTTCTGCTGGTGAAAAGGGGACAAAGCAGAGGGATCCATTGTTTACCTGTTTTATGTTTAGAGTACCCTCTCCCCAACATATTCTTAACATTATAGCTCTATATTACACATTAAAAGTAACAAAGGGACTTTAACAAGCATTTTAAAAAGTCTTCAACAAGTTTCTATTTACCAGTTGAATAATTCCATTGAAAGCTCTTAGGATTTGACAGTATAGCTTATAAATTTTCACCACTGATATTCTGGTGTCTGTGAGGTACTGAATTCTATTGTTAAAATTATTATGTTACATATAACATATTCTATAGCAATTGGCTAACTTAATAATCTTAACTCTATATTTCTTCATTGTAACAATTTTCATTAATAATTTAAAAAGATATTTAAATGACAATAAATAGAAAGTATACCAATAACTTATTTAATGGCTGTTAGAATTGTCACTGACTACCTAAGACTGTTTCACTGTCTGCTTAAAAGATTTTTTTAGGTCTGCAAGTTTTTAAATTACAGCAAAAATAGATTGCTACTTTCCTGAGTCTAGGAGTTTTCAAACTGTATTTTTATGCCATATGTTTGTTTTTTTAAAAAAGAAAACCTCCTCATAATTATGTGCTTTTCAAATGCCTTTTTCATTATGTAAATGCTTTTAAATTATGAGCTTACAGAGAAAAGTGAGAATTGAAACACGTTGAGTTGTTTTAAAGATTGCATATTTCTTAGAATATCTCAAAATAAGAACTTCAGATGTGTGTGGCATAGTGGTTTATGAATGGTTGGCAAAAAGTTACTATTTACTACACCAGTGGGAAGTGTAAAAGGAAAAGCAGTTCTACATTGTGTGGGTTTCTTGGAATAATAGCTACAAACTGTCGTTGTTTGGAATGAGCCAATCAGAGGCTGCACTTGGCGTGTAGCTGATGAGGCTTTCTCCCGTTGGCTGCCCTGCCCTCTGTGTTATAGAGCACTGGCTGGTTTATGAACTCCGCAGTACAAATTAAATGCTCACTAGCTAAAAATTCCAGTGGAAGTTTGTATTAATGGTTAAGAGCATTGTCTGCTTAAAAAATGGAAATTTGGTTTCTCTCTGTACTATTTTCTAATTACATTGTGAAACCATTATTACTGCATGCATTTGACTGGCCTCTATTTTTCAAAGGCTTTTCATATCTATTAACTTGTTTTATCTCCACAGCAACCTAAGGAGGTAGGCCAGGAGGAGGCTGTTACATGAACTGAGATAATGCATGGGAGGTGATTTGTTAATGGCAAAGCCATACAAATTATACCATTACTATGCTTGTTTTATGGAAGAGAAATGGAGGCCAGAGACACTGAACAATCTGCTTCAGATCACATAACACTGGGATGACAGATCTGCGGGTCTGTCAACTGACTTGCACTTAACGTTGTTTATCAGGTTTTTGTACTCACCATTCACTGCTGAAGCTGTAGGCAGTCACCATATAAAGGGACTAGTTTTATAGATGAACAAATATAGGGCTAAAGCACTTCAGCTTGTTCGGAGTTACTCAGTTAGTCATTAAGAAATATGCGCTCAATTTTTTATAAGTATTTTTGGACTAGAGTCTGCCTGAAAATTGTGGAGTGCAAAGTGCCCCCAGCACTGTGATTAAAGCTATTATAGTATGAAATATTATGACAACCCAGCCAGTCTTGGATCAATGATCCAGGGGGAAAGTTTCTGCATTTCATTAGTAAATTCTGGCTCAACTTTTATTCATTAATTTGGTTCCATGTAACCTCTGTATTAAAACTCCATTAACCATTCTTTTTTTCCTAGTTTCAAAGCCATTACTTACAATAATAGATCAATTGAATTCTTAGAAAAGTCCTGGAATGTGATCATCTATTCCTCCTTTCTAAGCTTTAAGCGTTTCATTGCCCTGTGTTTTCTTTTCTTGTTAGGCAGCTGAGAACATATGCTGAAGAAAAGAGAGAACTATTGTTTCAAGTCTTTGGTTTTTATGCCACTTACTTAACTTTTACTTGCCCTACTCTCTGCTTGACCTCAATTCAGAATACAGGATTGGGAGGGTACACTGGAAGAATATAATAATAATGGATAATAATTATGAAATAGTAGCACAATAGTACTTAGTGTTTACTGAACGCTTTCTTTTTATCACTTCTCAAGTCCTGTTAAAAGCTTTATATGTACAGTCTTGTATAGAGATGTTAAGTAATTAGACTCAAGCTATGCACTAGTTAGTGCTGGTGCCAGAACTTGAATCCACATTGATCCGGCACCAAAGTCTGTGTGTTAACCATTATGCTGTTTCCTCTTCTGGCTCAACTGAAAGTCAAGAAGTTCAGGAAGAATTTGAATAATACAGGTCCCAGTGCATGTTGGGTTCCAGGAAACTCTGATTCATTTTAATAGCCAAGATTTATTTAGAAAAAAATAAATAACCACATGGACAGTTCTCTCCACAAAGAAGTGAAGGAAAGCAAATGAAGGATGAAGGCAAACATCTAACTGGTGTGTCATAGATGCAATTCTGCTTATGTTCAGTGGTGAGGAGGAGCCAAAAATCTCACCATGCGCTAATTGCATGTTTCTTTTAGCAAGTTATGTATGATTTTTGAGCCTCAGTTTTCTTGTTTGTAAGATGAGGCTAAAAATCTTTATATCATAGTTTTTAGTAAGGATTAAACATACATACATGTCCCTGTTCTGATACCTACCTAGTCTGTTCCCAAAGAGGCAAATGTTGGATATGATAATACTATGACTGTAGGTGGCAGGAACCAAGAGCCTAGGACCAAGTAAATCTAATCAAAAGGTTAGTCAAGGAGAGGAAACAGCTGACAGGGAAATAGCTGAAATCCAGACAGTAAACTCTGGATGTTTGAAACCAATCTTTAGTTGGAGTACACCAAATACCTTTCTTATGTCATCAAAGTAATTAGATTGACCCTAGCCAGCCAAGGAAGAACCAAGAATCACATATTTACCAATCAAAGTGGTGAGGTCCTCAGGCAAGAATTTAGAGCTCAGAACGTTACAAGCTGATGAGATTTGCAAACCAGCCTCAGGGATCTAGGCACCTCTAGATTACAGATTTGTAACACCTGCCGAAAGGAGCTCTTGTGAAAAGATCAATTAGCCACCTGTCATGACTTGTTGCATACACTTTTCCCCAAGTACTATTCATTTCCAAAGCACATTGGACGTTTAAGTAGATGCCCCTCAGTGGAAAAGAAATAAAGAACTTGAGTTTTAAGATTTCCTGATGGAGGAGGGACACCTGTGTTACGGTCTAAGACAAATGTGGGTCCTTAAACTAGGCTATAGAGGGTCTATATTCTCTTGGACAACTGAAAAAGAAACTTCAGTCTTGTCATCAGACTCCTTAGCCGGATCATGAAGCTATCTAAGGTTATTGTCCTATCCTTGTCTAGAAGGATATAATAGAAGGATAAAATAATGTCCACCAAAGCCATACAGCTAAATTTGGCAAAGCCACACTTTGGACCTAACAGTATCTCTTCAGAGATAGCCACTTAACTATCATTGTATTTCAGTTTAGAGCAACTTTCTCATCTAACACCTAAATCTTTGAGAAAGGAAAACAAAAGGAAAAAAAATGTTCTTCTTCCTTATTTTCATAAGTGCTCTCCTTTGTTCATTTCCTGTATATCGAAGTTGCTGCCTATTTTCATGGAGGTGTGGATGAGAAAGGGGCCATATACTAAACCTGACAAGCTTATGAGAGGTCAGTCAGCAAGACAGGCCCTATAAACTCAGAGATCAAAATTAACTACATAGAATGGTCTGAATAAAAATTCCTAAAAGCAGGTCATGGGGGGTAGTCACATCCTAGGCCTGTAGCTTCCTTGACAAAGGTCAGCCTTTACCTTAAGTAAGCCTGTCCATTGTCCTTTTGCATCTACGATAACATAGCTTTGGAATCAGAGTAATCTCGTTTTACTGGACCCCTCAGGGCATACTCACTGCACCAGAATACTAGATCACAGAACTCCCTATTGTTATCTTGTTCTCTGAATACTATCTCTAGGTGCAGTAAATGTTAATTATTAACTAGCCTGTACCCACCAATATAAAAGAAGTATGTGACTCTCTGTTTTACTTTTCATCCAATCCTAGAGATTTCTCCACTTTGCTTTTTCCTGCCCCCTTAATCTACCACCAATTGATTTCATGTAACTCTCCTTATATCTCCTCTTTTTATGCTAATGTATAAAATAAGCTGCAAAACTGGCATTCTCTGAAACATATGCTCAATTTGTTGAAATTTTGCTTCCTGTCAATTGTCAGTTTGGTTTAAATAAACTGATAAAAATTCTCTACATGTTTAGACATTTCTTATGTTGACAGAAGTGGAGCATATTTTATTTTAATTTCTAATTTTCTTTAAGAAAAGATAATTTTTCAAATATGTAATAACATGTATTAGTTAAACTATATATTTTAAGACATCAAAAGTGGAAGAGAAATTTTTGACAAGGTTGTTAGAATCTCTTCTGCAATATGCTCTTTATTTATAAAGAACAGAAACCTATTCAAACTAGCTCAAAGAAAATTTTGAGCTTTATTGTAAGTTTCCAATGAATTTCAAAAAAATTCTAGAAATGAACAGATATTAGACCTTAAGATAGCTGGACTCAAGGCTGTTCTGGTGACTATAACAACAGTTCATGGCTGCCACTCTTCCATAGAATTGTCAACAATCCTGCTTGTCATGTGCTATGGTGTCAGCAAAAATCGCATTTATCATAAGAGACTTTTGCTTTAGCATCAAAACGTAAGCTGAGCCAATTAGATTCATCTCTCAAAAATTTAAACTAAGACATTGATACACAGGAGAAACCATGCTAATCAGTAGCTGAATAGTAACAAGCAGATACAGAGCCAGTATTGAAAACAGCCACTAAACTAACAATGAGGCTAGTGAATTTTAATGTCATACTGAAATATAATCTCAGTTCCTTTCTGTGACTTGATTTATGTTCTGTATTGACTTTAAGTGACTTTGTTTGACCTCATAGGGTTTATTTTATAAACAGATATACAAAGAAACCTATTTGTCATCTTAAAAATTTTGTCAGTGGGATACATTGGAAGAGGGGTACAGATTCTTTGCAAATTATATGAAAGTGTAAGACAAGTAGAATACTTCATATTTTTATGCCCCAGTGTTATCAGTTGTAAAAGATGAAACTGAATTCTAGATAATTTTTATTATCCATAAGTGGTGGTAACAACCTTGTTGGCATCCTTCATTCTTCCTTTTTAGATCTTAAATATGATTGAAACATAATTATTGGGCCAAAATAAATCCTCATCACTTAATGATTTTTCAAAATTATCTGTAGTACTGATACAATGCACATGCTAATAGACATTTACTAGGTTATCTTTAGATTACTTCAGGTGTATAGTTCTTACTATTTTTATCACTTCATATCTAAGAACCAAAGATCTATTGATGAGCAGAATTAAAAAGTCAAAGGAAGTGGTTTCTCAAAGAAGACAAATCTAGCAAACTTGTCTATGATCTTTCTGAATTTAAGGTTCTAGATCACATTTTACAATATATCTTATACTTTAGATAAAGCCCTGCCTTCAAGAGGTTTATACTTTTATAAACCAAATCATTATTATCTCTACTTTTATTTTAATGCACAAATGCATTACTGAATATTAAAGAGTCTATGATAATTTAGTGTTTGTATCTATAATAGGATATCTTCAGAATGCTGAATCTCAACAGATTCAGCTGTGATTATAAAGTATAATTTACTATATGTCTAACAAAATTTCTATAATTTGAAATTTGACTTGAAGTGTTTGGAGAAACCATAGAAATTAAGGTTCAATCAAAGGAACCATCTAAACAATTGCAGAATTTATTTCTGCACCATGTGAGACATAAAATATGGCTAAAAGCTTGAATTTCATTCATGGTATAGAGATAATAATAGTCCCTAGCATACCTAAATATTTGTTACTGTGAGGATTAAATGAGATGATGCAGATACATTTCTTAGAACATTGAAGTTGCATAATAAATTGTAGGTATTGGTCATATGATTTAAAGTGTTAAATAAGAAGATAAAGAGTTAATACAAAAACTAGAAAAACAGGAAATAATTAAGATTATTTTTAGAGTGCAAAATGTGTTGATAGTTATAAAGTTCAAGTAAAGTATTTATCATCATTCCCTTTTGATGTCTAAAATTATACTTTCTTAAAACTGCTTTAGGGCAAAAGTACATGAACTGAAAACAATTGCAAAAAATATGTAAAACCTGAAATAGAAATGTATCTTCAGTCCTGGAAATGTCTAAGGATTGAATAACTAAGATGATGTTTCTGAAATCCAAAGTGAATCAGTAAATTATGATTTGGTAAATTATGTACTAACCACAGTTTAGAAAACATTTTCAATTAGATATTTAGAAGAGATAAGGGAAATGTAAATCTCAGTACACAATAGATAGAAAACTGAGGCAGTTTACTTAATCTTTGATCTTCCATTTAAAATAACGTTTGTAGAAATCCATATGGGCCTTGCCTTGCACCCTATGAGGATACAATAAAGTCTGTGACCTGCTGGCACCTTGATCTTAGGCTTCCAGCCTCTAGAAGTATGGAAATAAATACCCATTGTTAACTGGAAAAAAAAAAAAAAAGTCCACATGATGAGACTGCTTTGTATCTGGAGAGCCACAGAACATGGAGGCCAGCTTTAGGAGGCAACTAGTGGTAAACGGCTTGTTAAAAGAGCTGCACCCCCTCCTCAAGAGACATAACTGGTTTTAAGGAGAAAGTTCTTGTACTTTTTATACTTGAATCACCTTGAACTATTTTCTGGCTGGGTAATCAGAAAAAGAAAACATCTTAAGACAGCAGAGTGAGGGGGTGGTCACCTGCTTTGATGGCACCAGCCTGAGGTGCGCCTTCGCTTGACTGCCCAGAGGCCTCTAGCATTTTGTTTTTGAGATTCAGTCTCCTCCTCATCTAAAACATTGGGGTTTGGGCAAGAAGTAGTGGTTTTCAAAGTGGCTTTATGTGACCCTTTACTTAAAATAAAATCTTAGGGAGAAGCCAAATAATTAAAAATCAGTGTAAATGCTCTTTTGGAAACAGTGTGTGTGTGAGAGAGAGAGAGTGAGTGTGTACAGGGGAGTGCTGCTTACCTCCCCTCCTCCACAGTTTGGCTTCTCTTTTCTCATAATGGCTCCCTTCTTCCAATGCCTAAAGTCTCTCAGTACAAAGCATAGAACAGTTTTAAGAGAATTTGCAAACACTGCACCTGATGACCTTTGTTGTTCTGAGCACTGTTGTTGACCTTTCAGAAGAATTTAGATAGACCACTTAGAAAAGAAAAACATAAATAGCCATTAACATATTTATTATTTGTAGTGAGAAAAAGTAAAAACAACCTTAGTTAATAACATTATGACAAATTTTAAGTACTTACTTAAACATATTATTAAGGAATTTTTTTCCTTAAAAATTTGAAGAAGTTTGAAGAACTTCTATATGATCGACTATATGATCTGGTTCTTGCTGGATGCTACTGGAAAATGACAACGAAAGACAGGAGGTGATTAATCAGTGATTTAAAGTGATATGTGAAAGCCAGAGGATCTTTTATGCAGTGTGTAGAGACTCCCATCTCCAATAACTAGAGGGCAAAAAAGAAAAAAAAAAGAAAAAGAAAAAGCTGAGAATCAGACCAGGACCTAATTACAAGGGCAGAAATACTCCAGAGAATTTCAAATCCTTAACCCTGGCAAGACTACTCAGAACTGTGTTTGCAAAAGTATTTGACATCTGGGTCAGTGTACTTGGAAATCTTGAATCTCCAGCTCCCTTCGGACACTGGACCTGTAAAAGTAGCC
This sequence comes from Pteropus vampyrus, assembly GCF_000151845.1. Classification (NCBI taxonomy): domain Eukaryota; kingdom Metazoa; phylum Chordata; class Mammalia; order Chiroptera; family Pteropodidae; genus Pteropus; species Pteropus vampyrus. The sequence goes on from NW_011888883.1 coordinate 3,479,841, forward strand.
CTTTTTTTTTTTTTCCTGTTAAAGTCTAGCATTTCTCCCTCACTTTAAGACAATGCAGAGGCCTCTGGCTCACAAGACAATACACACCCTTTCAGGATCTATCTTCATCTCTCCTACTAGCCACCAGAAAAATAACTAGGGACAAGTCACAACATTGCCCTACCAGAGACATGCTGGCACTAAATAGAAAATGCTGCAAGGCTAGCCAATGTGTATCAGTAGGAGCTTGTACATGGGACTGGATTCTGAGGGTGCTGAGTAAAGATGGGGAGGTAGAACGATTTTAAATAAGAGATCAACAATTTGTGAGCATTACCTCATCATCTAAGACTTATTACCCTGTCGCGGACTTTAGAAAACAGTGCTAACATGCTAACATTTCTTGGAAGCTTGAGAAAGTGATGGCTCTCACTAAATAAATTAGAAATGTAGAACTACTGTGGCAGAGAGTGGAACAAGAGATCGAGTGGTTGAGAGAGGTGAACATGCTGGAGAAGGTA
>NW_011888883.1:3480390-3483254 GCF_000151845.1 Pteropus vampyrus
TTTTTTCAGTCATATTATTTCTGGGTTTCTATTTTTGGTTTATGTTGATACCTCTTAATTTGTATTTTTTATTTTTTACTTGTTTTGTACTCTAATGGAGTACAAATGAAATGGAGGATCAAATCAGAGATTTAGAAGATAAGGTAGCAGAAAACACCCAATCAGAATAGCAACAACAAAAAAAAAGAATCCAAAAAAAATGAGGATAGTTTAAGGAGCCTCTGGGACAACATTAAGTGTAGCAACATTCACATCATAGGGATACCAGAAGGAGAAGAGAAAGAGCAAGGAATTGAAAACCTATTTCAAGAAATAATGACTGAAAACTTCCCTAACCTGGTGAAGGAAAATGACATACAATCCCAGGAAGCATAGAGAGTCCTAAACAAGATGAACCCAAAGAAGCCTACACCAAGACACATCATAATTCAAATGCCAAAGGTTAAAGACAAAGAGAGAATCTTAAAAGCAACAAGAGAAAAGTAGCTAGTTACCTCCAAGGGAGCTTCCATAAGACTGACAGCTGATTTCTCAAGAGAAACTTTGCAGGCCAGAAGGGATTAGCAGCAAATATTCAAAGTGATGAAAAGTAAAGACCTACAGCCAAGATTACTCTACCCAGAGGCTCCTTAAACTATCCTCATTTTTTTTGGATTCTTTTTTTTTGTTGTTGCTATTCTGATTGGGTGTTTTCTGCTACCTTATCTTCTAAATCTCTGATTTGATCCTCCATTTCATCTAATCTACTGTTAATTCCTCCTGAGGTATTCTTCATTTCAGTTATTGTATTCTTCATTTCTGACTAGTTGTTTTTATGTTTTCTATTTTGACTTTTACATTTTCTATCTCTTTGTTAAAGTTCTCACTGAGTTCATCTATTTTTCCCCTAAGTTCATTGAGCATCTTTATAACAAGTGTTTTGAACTCTGCATCTGGTAGATTGCTTGTCTCCGTTTTGTTTAGTTCTTTTTGGATCTTTGTTCTGTTCTTTCATTTGGGACATGTTTCTTTGTCTTCTCATTTAGGTGGCCTACTTGTGTTTGTTTCTATGTATTACGTAAGGCTGCTACTTCTCCTGGTCTTCGTGAAGTGGCTTTATGTAGTATTTGTGCTGTGGATCCCAGTGGCACAGTCTTCCCTGGTTACCTGAGCCGTGTGCTCCAGGTATGTTCCTTGTATGAGCTGTGTGTGCCCTCCTGTTCTAGTTGAGCCTTGGTTGCTATTTGCTCATCAATAAGAAAAATTAACCCTTGGGCTAATTGGTTGTGATGACTGGCTGTGACCAGTAGAGGAGCCATTGTCCAAGGGCTGACTCTAGAGCAAGATTCACTTTAGCCACCTTTGGTGCTTGTCTTGTCTACCCTTTGGGTGTGTCATCCTCAGATGAGACCCTGGGTGGTGCCCTGGCTTAGATTGAAGCAGGCCACCAGGAATGCAGGCCAGGACTTCCTGGGAGGAGCCCTGCTATATGTTGTGAGGAAGTTAGCACAGCATTTACCTACTCCACCATCTTGACCAGAAGCCTCATCAGAGGTATTCTTCGAAGAAAGATTCTGGGATAGTTGGTCTTGCTTGTGTCAATTTTGAGTTTTCTGCTGTCGCTAGTCACTGATGAGCTGTCAATACCTTTCCATAATGAGTTCCAAGTGTCATTTGCCACATAAGTGGCAATAATTTCAGTATTACTCAAACAAGTATCTTTCTTAATTTGTGCAAAAAATATAACCTTTATAGACTAAACTAAAATTAATATATTACATTTTATTCTGTTTATTTCTTTAAATAAAAAATATGTTTTTATTAATTGTTGTTTTCTGATCATGAAAATATACTCATTGTAATCGGTTATCTTCTTTTTTGGTGAATATTTAAGATATTCTTAATATGAATGAGAAAAAGTCAAATTGAAAGGAGACTTAAGTAGTCTCTTAGAAATACAACTTTCTTGAAATTCTCATGATACTGGTGCCGACAAGTGAATTTAAGTACAAACGTTCCTTTGCCATGCAGTTACCTCATAAGTCTAGTGTAATAATTTAGTAAGATCTACACTAATTAAACACTCCATTCCCAACGAGACCAAATGTCATGTCAGGCAAAAACTAAAAGATTCTTTCTGGTTTATTGTAATCTAATTATATGCTGTTTTAAAGACTTTTTTCTTTAGCAGTGGTTTTGAATAACCCACAATTTTTCTCACATTGTTCTTCTAGATTGTTTTATATCCCCTTTAAGAAATAAGAGTTATGATGTCTAATTCAGAAAAATATTGTTTGAAGTTTAAATCTTTTTTATAAAGAATTACATAGGAGATACAAAACCATTCATTATAGCAGAATCTTGATATTAAGTAATCACTAAAACTTTATTCAGAAAGAGGAATTGAATATAAAGTAGATTGTTATAGTTGCCTATTGTCATGTAATGAACAATCACAAAATTTACTAGCTTAAAATATTAAGAACTTATTTTCTTATTATGGTTCTGTGGATTGTCAGCCAGGACTGCAATCATCTGAAGTCTTGAATTGGTTTGACATGCAAGATGGATCACTTACATGCTGGTAATTGAGCTAGTTGTCATCTAGTGCTTGTACACATAGGTTCTTCATGCGTTCATGTGTTCTTCTTGGGATTCTCACAGCATGGCAGCTGGGTTCTAAGATGGAATGTCCCAAATGTGAGCATTCCAAGAGACCCATATCCAATAACTTTTATTTATATTTTAATCACATATCTTAATTTCTTATGAAATTAAGATGATTGAAAGAATGAATGCTATTGAAGATGGAGAAACCAAAAACTCTGAAGATAGAGTTATGGGTAGTTGTCCATATGAAAATAAGCTTATATATGAGAATGGAA
>NW_011888883.1:3485610-3494990 GCF_000151845.1 Pteropus vampyrus
AAAAAAAAAAAAAAAGTCCACATGATGAGACTGCTTTGTATCTGGAGAGCCACAGAACATGGAGGCCAGCTTTAGGAGGCAACTAGTGGTAAACGGCTTGTTAAAAGAGCTGCACCCCCTCCTCAAGAGACATAACTGGTTTTAAGGAGAAAGTTCTTGTACTTTTTATACTTGAATCACCTTGAACTATTTTCTGGCTGGGTAATCAGAAAAAGAAAACATCTTAAGACAGCAGAGTGAGGGGGTGGTCACCTGCTTTGATGGCACCAGCCTGAGGTGCGCCTTCGCTTGACTGCCCAGAGGCCTCTAGCATTTTGTTTTTGAGATTCAGTCTCCTCCTCATCTAAAACATTGGGGTTTGGGCAAGAAGTAGTGGTTTTCAAAGTGGCTTTATGTGACCCTTTACTTAAAATAAAATCTTAGGGAGAAGCCAAATAATTAAAAATCAGTGTAAATGCTCTTTTGGAAACAGTGTGTGTGTGAGAGAGAGAGAGTGAGTGTGTACAGGGGAGTGCTGCTTACCTCCCCTCCTCCACAGTTTGGCTTCTCTTTTCTCATAATGGCTCCCTTCTTCCAATGCCTAAAGTCTCTCAGTACAAAGCATAGAACAGTTTTAAGAGAATTTGCAAACACTGCACCTGATGACCTTTGTTGTTCTGAGCACTGTTGTTGACCTTTCAGAAGAATTTAGATAGACCACTTAGAAAAGAAAAACATAAATAGCCATTAACATATTTATTATTTGTAGTGAGAAAAAGTAAAAACAACCTTAGTTAATAACATTATGACAAATTTTAAGTACTTACTTAAACATATTATTAAGGAATTTTTTTCCTTAAAAATTTGAAGAAGTTTGAAGAACTTCTATATGATCGACTATATGATCTGGTTCTTGCTGGATGCTACTGGAAAATGACAACGAAAGACAGGAGGTGATTAATCAGTGATTTAAAGTGATATGTGAAAGCCAGAGGATCTTTTATGCAGTGTGTAGAGACTCCCATCTCCAATAACTAGAGGGCAAAAAAGAAAAAAAAAAGAAAAAGAAAAAGCTGAGAATCAGACCAGGACCTAATTACAAGGGCAGAAATACTCCAGAGAATTTCAAATCCTTAACCCTGGCAAGACTACTCAGAACTGTGTTTGCAAAAGTATTTGACATCTGGGTCAGTGTACTTGGAAATCTTGAATCTCCAGCTCCCTTCGGACACTGGACCTGTAAAAGTAGCCCTTTTTTTTTTTTTCCTGTTAAAGTCTAGCATTTCTCCCTCACTTTAAGACAATGCAGAGGCCTCTGGCTCACAAGACAATACACACCCTTTCAGGATCTATCTTCATCTCTCCTACTAGCCACCAGAAAAATAACTAGGGACAAGTCACAACATTGCCCTACCAGAGACATGCTGGCACTAAATAGAAAATGCTGCAAGGCTAGCCAATGTGTATCAGTAGGAGCTTGTACATGGGACTGGATTCTGAGGGTGCTGAGTAAAGATGGGGAGGTAGAACGATTTTAAATAAGAGATCAACAATTTGTGAGCATTACCTCATCATCTAAGACTTATTACCCTGTCGCGGACTTTAGAAAACAGTGCTAACATGCTAACATTTCTTGGAAGCTTGAGAAAGTGATGGCTCTCACTAAATAAATTAGAAATGTAGAACTACTGTGGCAGAGAGTGGAACAAGAGATCGAGTGGTTGAGAGAGGTGAACATGCTGGAGAAGGTACACCACGTAAGGCTGGAAAACCCCAGCTCACTGTGGAATAATCTAGAGGAAACTCCACCTACCAAACTAATGAAAAGATGCTCTCATGAGGGGTACCAGGCTGCAAAACTTCTGAGTACGTCAGTGATGAATGTCTCTTATAGGCCAAGGGTGGCATAGGAGATATCAAGCTTCCTGATAGCAATGGGGATGATAGGTTCCAGAATAATAGAGACCAGATGACAGAACTTAAACAAGAAAAAGTGTAGGTACAATCATTGTAATTGGCAGCTAGGTCTGAAGGACAGCCAGGGGGAGCTGTACTACAGAGAACTATGGAGATATAGAACAAGATATTCCTAGGTGCAAGATAAATGGGCAGCCAATAAGAGTATCACTCAATTTATAAACTTTATATGCCAAAAGAAATAAAAGATTTATTGGATAGTCACCCAAATAAAACATTATGATTCCTTGTCCAACTTTTAGATCTCATCCTGTTTTTATATACTGAATCATTGACTGAAAGAAAAGCTGGATCCTCATGAGGAAGCGTCTTGTAAAACCTAAGGCCATTTATTCAAGGAAGGGAAATAGTACTCAGATATTTTGAGGATTGTTGGACAAGGGGCTTAGGTTGAGGTTGATACTCTGGGATCCAAAACATCACCAAGATTCCCTCTCTTAAAGAGAGAAGCATATGTAGTTTAGATTAAAAAATGGAATCCCCTGGCCCAGGTCCAGCTCACAGGGTCCACACATCCATCTGGTAGTTATTTTTTCAAGTCTCCATGTGTATATACAATCAGAGTGGATACACTTAATAGTTAGCAGAATGCTGCCATTGGTTCCTTGCCCTGAGGGGTAAGAGCTAATGTAGGGGAGGCCAAATAGGAGCTCTGAAACAGGCTTCCCTCCCATCCCTGCCCTTACTGCTAGCCAAGATAATAAATTAAAAGAAAAAAAAATTATATCTCAAGAGGAACATCAGAGTGCTATCTGTGGATCAACAGCTACAGCATCCCCTCAAAGCAGGTAGAAATCAGAACCTGCATATTAACACCATGGCCAGGTGATTTCTATGCACATTCAGGTTGAGGGAGCACTGCCTTTTGTCTATTTCATACAAAGATTCTCTGAGAGAAGGCTTAGAGCATCCTGATTGGTTATCAGGAGGCCATTCTCAGCCGCTTTTCTGCTCTGCTTCAGCCTTACATTCTAACTCCCTGTAAACAGGAACTTCTCAATTTTGTTTACACATTAGATTTACCTGAAAAGTTTCTTAAAAATATTTATATTTGGACCCCACCCCAGATCTATTAAATAAATCTGTTGGGGGGAAGGGAGGGGTTTTAAAAGCCCTCTAGGTATCTAATGGGCAGCCAGTATTGGCAATGTAGATAAAGCAAGAGAGGGAAATAAATGCCAAATGACAGAAGATGATTGTTTTTAGTCACCCTGCCTTGTTGTCAAAAGCTGTAATCTTCAGTTCCATCAGTACCAAATCTGCTGAGTGGTGGTGAAAGGGAGTGAGGTTGAAGTTGGAAATGTGGTTTATCTAGCTAGTATTTAGAGATCGAATCAGTTTAACTTAATTTCCAGTAAAGGGATTATACTCCAAACGACTCAAAGCCAAATTTAAAAGCCCAAACAATCAAATGAGTGCATGTGTACTTTGTTTTGTAAGTGAAAAGCAGGCAGCGTTAGGGGACTGTCTCCATCTAAGGCATGCCTTCCAAGAAGGGTTGAGTGTAAGTAAAACAATCATATGAATTATTTTTTTCTGGAAATAATCTCTACATAATTAATTTTGGTAGCAATGATTAACATTTCAAGGTCTCTTAATATTTATCAGATTATTTGGAAAGCCAAAATATATCTTGATTATTCCAATTTAATTACAAATTATGAAATAAATAACTGGATGCATCATTGTATCTCAAACCGTGGAATTTTCAACACCATTGCATTTTTTTTAATAGGTTTGAAACTTTGGTGTTGGCTGTCGCCTCCGTTTATGTTTGCTTTGGCCTTTGTTCACACTGAGGTCTTGTGAAATGCCTAAAGTGTGGTGTTGTTTCTAATGGAAAAATCTGTTTGATTTTAGCTATAGCAAAATTAAGAAGAATTTAAAATGTTAAGCTTGTTACTAATATCGATATGATATCCTTTAAATCTATTCAACCCAGTTATTTGTTTTTATTTTTAATATATGGCTCATACTTCTAAAAAAGATAAAGGATAGTTTTCAATAAAACCAAACATACGCACACATACACACCACACCCACTTATCAATACTTTATTATTTTAATTACCCACTGTAGTCTGCAACTCAAACACTTATTTCATCTTTTCCTATCCTTTTGTTTGGCATTTTTAAAAGAAGAAAATATCATTGAACTTGTAACCTTTTTTTCCCTATAATTTTATAAATTCAGGGTATCCTTATTAACAAACCATATCTAAATATTGCATGTTCTGTTTTTGAATTATCATGGAAACGAAAACCTTATCTCCTCCTTTCCTCACCCTCCTCTTGGTCTGTTTAGGCTGTTGTAACAAAATACCATAGACTGGGTATCTTACAAACAACAAATTTATTTCTCAGAGTTGGGGAGGCTGGGAAGTCTAAGATCAAGGTGCTGGCAGATTTGGTGTCTGGTGAGAGAGTTCTGATTCATAAACAGTTGTCTTTTTGCCTTGTCTTCACATGGTGGAAGTGGCAAGAAATCTCTCTGGGACCTCTTGTATAAGGGAACTAATGACCTAACCACTGCTCTCATGACTTAATTGCATCCCAAAGGCCCCACCTCCTCACTGGAGATTAGGTTCCAATACATGAATTTGGGAGCAGAGGTGGGGGAAAACACAAATATTTTGTCTACGGCATCCTCTTTTTTTACATTTTAGATCTGCGAAATGTTGCATTTAGTCTATATATAAGTAACACATGTAACCTTTTAAAAGTTGCAAAGAAATTCAGAAATTGTTGCTAATGCAAGAGCTCTTGGTGCAGACTAGATTTGTGCATTCCCTTAACTGTGAATGAGTCTTAGAAATCACTAATAAGGCTTCAATGTGGAATATACTCCTTTTAACCACCCCCAAAATTCTTCAAGTCTCTGGTCAATGATTCAAGAAAAAAACAATATTTTCTATTCATTAAAAACAAACAAATAAACAAAAATCCTGCCCATGTTTTCAAATAATTTACTGATTTGGACCAATAGTTGTACATATTACACTTGGAATTAACCAGGGTTAAATCAAATGCAGTTTTTCTTTCACTTCCTGTAGGACCTCTATGAACTATCCTGATTCTCCTTTAAAATCAGCAAGGAGTGAAATTAGCTGCCTTGACACTGTATTTATCTTGCCCTGGTTTGAGACTTTGTCTTGCCTAGTCTCACAGGGTAGTTATCGTGTTTTTTCTCTCCATAAATGTTTTTAGAAAAAGGTATTTTCTTTCTTTATCTCTAGGTCTAGCTCTAGCTCTAGCTCTATCTCTCTATCATTTCTGTCTCTATCTCTATTTTTTTCTTTGGAAGTATGCAAAGAAATGTCATTTCCAGCTCCTTCCAGGAGTCCTCTCTTCAAAGTTATATCAGATTCTCCAGATTACTCCATGGAACTCAATGGAATGTTGTGTGGCTCATATTTATTATTCGAATGTGCCATTTGCCCTTCTGTAGGTGAAAGAAGTACCAAACTACGTTCCTTGATTATCACAATATTCTAGGAAGACAGGAAAGGGTCAGAAATTTTCTGTAGATTTCCCGGGTTTAGAACCCATAACTCTTTCCAAGACGATACAAAATCTTTGTATTAAGCAATTGTAAAAATTATCTTGATCTTTATTTTCATGAACAATACTATGAGCACTAAAAAGTCTTGTGGGAAAATGACAAAATAAATTCTTTGAGTGAAATGGCAAAATGATCAGATAATCTAACTAAACCAAAATTATACAAGACAAACGAATGTGATCGGGATAAGTTGAGCCTCAACCAAGAAAGTTGGGTCTTTTTAGAAGAAGAATTTCATGGGTCTCTAAGATGATTTTGGTTTATAACTTTATTTTAGACAAACGATTCTATGCTTTAAAAATAAACAGCTGTACAAACTAAAGTTGAAGATCTGTATATTTCCATGTCTAAATACTTGATTTCTTTCTGTATTTCTTTATTTTAATGCTAGTTTTTAATCTACTACATCCCTTTGTTTGTTACAAAGTTATCCTCGTGAGACCAATGAAATAAACATCAAAATGTGTTTTTCATTTTCCTAACTACAATCTTCATTGTTTCCTTCCTTATATTTGAATTTTACTTTTAGTCCTCAGAAAAGGAACAATAATACCAGATGGTATAAGTCTGATGCCATGTTCTGCTTCTTTATCTAAAGTCAGGTGGTTAGCTATAAAAGTCATTCACACCAAAAATGAATTAGAATCCCATAGATGGGGCAGGCCTAGGCAAGTACATAAGGTAGGTTGAAGTGGTCTTTGATACTTTCCTACTTTTTATAATGCACCTTATTCTTTCTTAGTCTCTTCTAGGCCCAATCCTGTAAACAAAAAAATTTTTTTTAGAGTTCTAAAGTATTTACTGAAGGTGCTGATAATTAAGATGCTAGCTACCACTAAGGGGTTGATTGTTAATGAAGTCCATTCTGTCTCCATTGTCTGTAAACTCCTGGATTGGAGCCTGAAACACTGGGGAGTGATGCATGCCACACCTACGCTGTGGATCTTCAGAGAGGTAATCTATATAGGGGAGTCTTCCTGTATCCCCAATTATGAAACACAATGTCACTTCCCTCACAGAGTCCATGCCATAGTAAAGCACTCTATAAATGAAAACACCTCACCACAAATGAAAGGTGCTAGGAATTTTGAGCTTCCTAAACTTTATGAGTTTTCCCATAATGATTTAAATAACTATTAAACCTTTTAGTTTGTTGCCTAGATAGTAGAATGGGGAAATTTTGGTGATGAAAACTAGATGGATTTACAGATCATAAAAACTATATAACTATAATAGGTCTAATTTATGTAATTAATATGACATAAAAATGATAAAGTATCTCGTTGCTTATAGCACCTTTAGCAATAAATTTTACTCTCATTACAAGTTGGATTACTACAGTCTAAAGCTTGATAATATCTATGAGTCCAGTCTTATCATCATGTGATTTTTTAGTATAAAAGTATTAATTTTAACTCTTTAATACTGAAAAATTATTAAATATGGAGTAATATTAGTGTGAGAGGATAAGAACTCTTGGTCAGTCTCATTATATCAAAATTTAATTACATAAACATATTATTTTCTTTTCTGCTCTTACAGAAACAATGTGTAGAGATGAAATCAAACTGATAGATTAATGAGTTATAGACCTCATATGTAGGTCTTACTCAGAGCTGTCACTGTTGAATTGGCTGCTATGAGGAAATATTCAGACCTAACATAAAATACAGGGAGATAGCAGAATCCCAGATTTCAGTCTTATAATAAAGCCAGCAGCAGATCTGACACAGGCTGGGAAAAAGCACCTTAAAACCCAGCCGTGGACAAGGCTGGTCTATAAGAAGGCATCCAGTCCAAGAAGCGGGGAGATATGGGTACATCCTGTATTTCTTGGACCTGAAAGGAGATTCAGTTGCCGAAGAACCAAAAAGGCCACATGATGCAGACTCATCTGTTCATTGACTGCAGAGCATAATCTCCACAGCGGGTGAAAGGGAGACCCGACATCTGAGTCTGTGGAGACTTCAAATGATTCTGAATGACTTCATAATTAATTCCGTCCTGTTAACAATCTCCTTTATGGTCTGTGGCCACACTGTATGCTAAGCAGTAAGGGGTCTCAAAAAGAAGCAGAGGGAGCCATATGTGGTGAATGGAGGGAGCCAGTATAACACGTTGCTTAAAAAGCTTGGAGACAGACCTCTCAGGTTCAAATACAGACAACACCATTCCTTGGCTAGTTTTGGAATTTTGGGCAAATTGTCTATGAAAAGCTTCAGTTTTCTCATCTGTGTAAAAAGGTTACTAAGAGTATGGACCTTACAAGGCTGCTGTGATAATTAAATAAGCATATTTGTGTGTAAGCATTTAACTCACTGCCAGGTGGCAGTTCTTTGATGTTAAACTCTAAGTGTTATTAGAGAAAGGCTTCCAGAATTCTCTCAGGTAAAAGAAATCACTGGCAGTAAATAGATTAGAAATTTTATAATCTGCCACTTCTTTTCTCCCCATATAGTAATATATCCTCGAAGATATAGGGGTAAACAGGGATAGTTAGATTGTAAATGGCCCAATTATTCTCAAACATAAAGTTAATATGTCTGAATAAATGGCTTCTGAAGAGTAGAAACTTTAAAATGCTACCCTAAGGTACGACTAACCATTGAAAATTTGGTGTTGACACACAAACTGCTCATAATTTTTTTACTAATCTGAAAAAGACAGGATGGAAAATGTGAGCAGAATAAGAATATATAACTGGGTAGGAGGGGTACTTATCCAAAGAATATTATTATTTGGATCTGTTTCCGCTTTAAAGTTGAAAAGTCCCTACAATTAAAGTAAATCTACTTTCTGGCTCTCTTGAACTCCTTATTTTGGTTTTATACATAAGTTGATGAGGCCAAAGCAATGACTATGGGAAGCAATCATATTGAGCTCAGATTCTCCTATCAGTTTGATTGGGGGAATCTAGAGCACTTCTTACAATACTTCTGAGGATACTGTCGTGATTTATCAGTGATGTTTTCTGGGAAGAGAAGAGAAAGTGCCTACAAATAAATCAGGAAAATGGCACCCTTAGCATCATATACCTGAGTTCCAATGGTAGCTTCTCCACTTATTTATGAGGTACTTGTTATTTTGAGTAGAATATATAAGATATCTACCTTTCCAACAACTCATCTAGAAAACTGGAATAATTACCATACAGTTCTTTTTTGAGAATGATTGAAATAACAAGGGCACCAAGCACAGAGCTTGGTGATGTTAGTTGCTCACCAATTGTTAGGTCCATGAAACCACCCAAAAGAACGTGCAGATTCATAAAGAGTCTTCAGATACGAGTAACCATAAGCTGGCTCTGACAGTGGTCCACCCAAGACTTAGTTCTATGCCCAAGAGGGGCTCAGGGCATGTGTGGTAATAACACCAGGGATGTGCTATGGCAGTATTCTTCCTTTTTCAAACATTCCATTTAGATGGTGAGAGAAACGATTAACAGCATCTGAACTGGGTGTCCTAGCACTTAAATTGGCATGCATTTTTCTTTTCAGAATGACAAGAAGACCCCTTTAGTGATAATGATGGATTATGAAGAATCACGTAACGTGGTAATAGGTGAACATATTTACTAGATTGGCTCTCAGAGTGAATATAACTATATTCATCCCGAATATAGTTACGAGAGGGTTTAACAAGTAATGAAACCACCACACCATCCCTTTGATATGTTCCAGTGGGAGTAGATGGTGGTGAAATATCTTCTGGAGGTAGAGGTGTGATTAAGTGCACTGGACACTGCAATGAGGGGAATTATAGAAGAATGAGGAGAACAGAGTTGCTCGGTCCATTAAATAAACTTGATGTGAGGAAAAGATGAGAAGTAGGGCAGCAGGTGGTTTTGCAAAAGATGGGGAAAG
>NW_011888883.1:3495990-3523481 GCF_000151845.1 Pteropus vampyrus
TTGCTGCAGAGGGAATCAAGAGAAGACATCCTAGAGGGGGTGATGATTGAAGTTCGAAAAAAGAATAAAAGTTATCAGGCAACAAAAGGATAATAAAGATAACATGGCTATAGTTGATACCAGTTACAAAGGTACGGTGGGAAGACAGCACATCCCATTCAGGAAAATGAAAAGATTACTGGTGTGACAGTAGTGAAAAGAACAAGCTGCCCATGGAGAAGGTCAAAGAGGAAGAGAGGGCAGGGAACAGTCTAAAAAAACCTGTTATACTAGCAAATCTATCCACCTGTCATCCCGAAGGTGTTAGGGAGTCATTTAAAGATTTTAAGCAGGGGAGAGTTATACTTATATTTGAATTATAGAAGAGCATGTTGACACTGGATGAGTAGGAAATGGTAAGACAGGAGATGAGAGGCAGGGAGAGCAGAGGGAGGGGAGATGGTTTTCAATAATCTGGGTAAGAAAATCAAGATGGTCCAAATGAAGCAACACTGTGCACGGGCAGGGACTGTTTTAGGGAGTCCTTCAAATGTGCGTTCAGCAAGCTGGAGATATTCGATAGAGCTATTAAAAAAAATTAAAATAGTAAAGCTAGGGAAAATTCGACAAGGGGAGAGAAAATAGTAATAGTAAATGGGGAGAGGAGGATTTTAACAACTACCAAAAATATAATGATAAAAAGAAAAGAGTTGTCAAGAGCATTGAATACAAATGAACACTCTAAAAAATGTCCTTTGGGATTCATTGCTATCCCCTCCAGCACCCTGATAACCATGAGCGGCTCTTCAAGTTTCAGAGGTCCTGGTCAAGGAGATTTTCTTATTCTCAGGTCATTTTCCATGTTCTATAATCCTCGCTGAATAAAGGATAAGCTTTCTTAAATATCACACTATGATTCCATGCTAAGAAGGGAGCTCATTTATTTTTTCTTGCTCTCAGACTTCCCTATTTTTGTATTTCTCCATCCATTTTGCAGCATGCATCCTTTTGGGTCCACGAATTAGTATCTTCATTGATTCTCTTCCCTCTTCCTTTCTAAAAAGTTATTCAAAATCTTACTGATTCTTTCTGAGGACCCCTTTTCTTCCCCTAGTCTACAGCTGTTATCATATTTCTACCCAGGTGCGTCAAACTTTTTGTGGCACTGAGTAGAAGTTACCCAAATAAAATAGAGCACCCATTTTGATTTCTAATTGCACTGCATCTTGATTGCCACAGCCTCCTGGCTGGTTTCACGTATCTTTAGTCCTGTCCCCTCATTCAGTCCTACACAAAGAGTGTGAGTCATCCCTTGAAAGTTGTTTTGATCATTTCTCTCCTTCTCTGAACCCTGCAGGATCTCTGAGTTTCTGCTTACGTCAAATCAAAACTGATCATGAGTCACTCTTTATCTAACTGTCCTCCACTTTCATCATAGCCTGATTGTTCTCTCTGCTTAATTCAAGCTGCCTGGCTCCGCATTCAGAGTGCGTACACGCTGTCTCTTCTCCAGGGCATTCGCAGAGCCTTCCGCCCACCTGGCATGTTTCCGCTACTCTGTGCTCTGCCAGTCCTCTTGCTACTTGCTTTAGAGCCCGGCACAATCTTTGCCTTCCTCTGAAAGGCTTTTTTTTGCTTTGTACATGTTTTTCTCAATCATTCCAGCAAAGCTCTCTTCACTACCTTGCTACACCTTTACATGCTACCACTGAACACTTTTATTCATTCATTATTCACTTATTTATGTATGCGTAGCTGTAAAATACCGGTGATAAAGCTGTGGACATGTAAGCCATGGCCTACTCCACAGAGGCTTACCTTCTAGTGTAGGAGACAGATACTAAAACATTATCGAGAGATAAGTAACTAGAAACAGTAATGATTATTATGAAGTAAAGGGTGCAAAGAGGTTTTAACAGGACACCTGATTTAGTTTAGCAGAGCTGGGAAGGCTTTTCTGAGAAAGTGGCAAAGGATGAATAGGATTTCATCTTGAAGAATTGGCGGACAAAGTTTCCAGACTGGTAAACAGCAGATGCAAAGTTCTTGATGTGGGAACAGGCTTTGAATCGTCAAGGAACTGTGAGAAGTCTGGGTGACTGCGGTACATGTTATATAAGAGCTCCGCTCTTGTGTGTGACTCTCTCAATGGGCTCGTCCTGTTCTCACAGGCTCCATATCACAAATGATTTCAAAGTCCACCTAACATCTTTAGTATCCAGATCAGTGTTTTCCAAACTTCCCCAACAATAATAATCACCTGGGATCTTTGCTGAAATCCAGCTTCCCAGGATCCTTTAAAGTCTTAAACACTCCAGGTGTTTTTATTATCGGGGTTGTTTGGGATTTATCAATTTTTACAATGTTTGGATAATTCTGAAATGATATGAAGAACAGGAAGTGAACAAATGGCAAACCGTAACATAATAAATTTCTTAAATCCCCATATGCTTTATCTTTGTTAAAAGCAAACGTTACTGGCCGCTGTGATTATTAACCTGTCTTTGAATGTCGGTTACATAAATCTTTGCTTACTTCCCCATTTGACCATAGAGTATTGAATTCCAGCCCTGGCTTCCCGTCAGAATACTCCCTCCACCCCAAAACTAGGGCATAACCTGGACATCTGTTGCTTTTAAAAGCTTCCCAGTTGATTGTGATCCTAGCCAGGGCTGTCAACCACAGCTTTTGGATAACTGTGGAAGTAGGCAGTATATTTTCCTTCCTTTGTTGCTTTAGTGTCTACTGTTACTTCTTCAGGTAGTGTAGGTTCAGGAATCTTGTTGAGCACCTGATCCACCCTCACTTCCTGCTGCTGATCACATACTTATAAAATGCATGTGATCTATTATTGCCCACCTCTGCACTCTAAATAAAGACTGGCACCAGAAACACAAGTGCATTAACTGTTCTGTCACTGATAGAAGCAATGTGCCATCCAATGGCAGTGATCTGAATACCTAAGCTTCTGATTCTTTACACATCTGTTTGTATGTCCCAACCACTATTTTTAAAAAAGTGAAGGGGTTATTTTAGTTCCTAAACCACAAATGAAAAGAGGTTAATACTTCACGATGAAGCTTTAAAAAAGATAGAATGCATTGGCTATATTTTGTAAACTACACAAAATTAGAATGAGGGAGGAAGAAATACATCATCTGTCAGTTCATGGCTAGTAATGATCCTATTAATTGTAGCAGATTAGGGTGGTAGGACCTAGTACTGGAGTCAATTAACTGTGATCACTAGGAAAATACCAGATCATTAGAAAGAGCTTGGTACTCTTGGGGCAGACAATAGGCACAATGACTAAACATCTAATAGCAGCTGAGTTTCAACAAATGAGCAGAGGACAGCCATGGAAAACTAAGAGGCTGGTGATATTCAGACATCCTTAGGTACAAAAACACAGTTGGTACTGGGAATAACTTGAATCAAATGGAAGCATCTTATCCACTAGGCTGGACAAATGGGAAAATATTACGCTATTTCAGAATGGTTCAGAACAATAGTCAGGTTATAATCGTCAGATAATCCAAAAAATGACTGGCCAGAAAACAGAAATGGTCCATGTTACCATAAATTGAGATCCACTTAGCTATGACCAGATTAGAATCCCAAAATTAAGATTCACATTTTGCCTATTCTATAAATAGCAAGTGTTTATATATTAACAGCATGATGTTGGACTTGAGTATCCTAAATTCCTCTTGCTCAGATTAAAATTATATTTTAAGACTGGAGTGGAGTTTAGAGCATACATTTGATGGTCAAGTATCTTTGACTGTGGAAAAGTAAACACATGTAGGCAAAATTGAGGAGAATAGTTACAAAGAGATAGGCTAAGTGTTTGAAATCTTGTTTGCTATTTTGCAACTATTTTTAACTTCCCATCTATGATTTTCCATTGCCTTCCATTCCAGAAGGTATCACCTTGTCTAGTCAGTAACAGTGATTGCCCATTCCTTTTATATGCCCTGCATTTTCCCACCTCAAGGTGTTTAATCAAGGCATGCTCTGTATCTAGAATGTCCTTCTCATCTTTATAAGTTCAAATTTTAGTTCTCTTTTGAGACTCAGCTCTTACCCTCTCATCTAGAAGTTCTTTCTTTCTTTCTTTCTTTCTCTTTCTTTCTTTCTTTCTTTCTTCCTTCCTTCCTTCCTTCCTTTTTATTTATTTGCCAATTCCCACAGCACTTTTCAGTTATTTTCACACATAATGCATTCCTGAACTTGTTGAAAAACCAAAGGTACTAGAAGTCAAACAGCGGGCTCCAATGTTTCATTCCCATTGTGCTAAAAATATAAATGGCAAAATCTAAATATTAACCTCACCCTTTAGTATGAGGTGGTTTGGCATTATTATCTAAGGATTTACTCTTTTACTTGATAGTCGACCATAGGATCTATTGTCTTAATTTCATGTGACACTTAATTTCATAAGTAACTGAGCTATACTATGAAAATTTTGGCTCACCTGATAATAGCTTTTCTTCAATTTTAGTTTTTCTACTTTAAAAAAATCTTTACCATGTATTATAAAACAATAAGTAAAAAAGAAATTAAATATCATAACTGCACAAATAGGAACCGCTGTACAAAGATGGGACACTGTTGAATTGGACCAATGACTAGCATATGATAGCTACAAATAATAATTCTTTACCCTTTGTCAGAAAGTCTGAATCCAACTATTATAATATAGGAGTGACAATGTATAACGTACAAAAGAGCAGGTCACACAGAAAATCAAAACCTTCCTCTATTTTTAATACATTGTTTTGATTTTTCATTCAGGACTGATATTCTGTGGTATACCCTGGCACTGTCTGACTGGTTGGTACCCATGTAGTGCTAATTATTATTTGTCACCCCGTGTTACATGTGATATCTCCCTTTCTAGGTTGTGAATTTCTAGTATCCATCATAGTATCTAGCACAGTTATTTGTGCTAAACAATCTTACATTCATTGATATAGCACCTAATTATTTTCCAAATACTTTCAGGTACATGATCTCTTCTTAAGCTAACAACAGCCTTGAGGTCAATACAGGGGCCCAGGTATACTAGATGTCTGTGGGAACTCAGGCAGAACACTTATCTTTGCAATCACAAAATGGAGAAAATGAAAGTGTGGAAGCGATGATTTGCTCATATCCATGAATTAATAAGTGGTAAAACTGGGGCATAAGTCCAAATTTTAAAGTTCTTTTGTGTAAGAGGGTTAAATGTATGCATAATTATATAAGTAATTCTTGTGGCCTATTTGTATTGCAATTAGTTAACAACTTTCTCTAATACATTTGGTACCACGTTAAAACTACACCCCCTATAATGCTCAGGGCTCTCAGAGTCCGTCCAGGAGCATAGGGCACCAGCCTAGGTGCCTTCTTTCAGAGTCTTTTCATTCACACTAGAAGAAAGAAGAAAGAATTATGACACAAGTAGAAAAGCAGTTTGTGGAGAAGTAAAGGAAAATCACAGTTTAGGTGTTAGTGTATGCATACATATAAATTCCTAATGGGAGCCAACTAAAGTTGGAATTAGAGAAAAAAAGAGTTGTAAACATAGCGTTTTGTATTGAATGATGGGAATATGAGAGTAAACCAAGTGAATCTAGCAGGTAAGAAACCTAACACTTTTTTTGAAGGAGGGTGTCATTAAAGCTTATTGCTGTAAAAAGAACTAAGAGTGTGTAACAATGGTCATACATAAAGATTTTCTGTCATTCCAGTTCTTTATCTGTGAAAAAGTTTTATCTCCTCTTTGGTTTTCATGGAGTCTTTGAATAGAGAATAATAAGCTCTAACCTCATTGGGTAACTACTAAATGATACCAGGGTCCCAGAACTGTTTGCTTTCCTATCTATGTATGGGAGGGCCCATGAGAACTGATGCAAAATATGTAAGTCTTGATAGGAGACAAAAGCTCTTAGAATTTCTCAAATGTCTCCTCATGAAAATCTGTACCTAAGTAAATACAGATACTCTCTGACAAATTAATATCCTCTAAAACCTGGATCTACTCCAAAATAGATATTTTTAGCCAATATTCTATTCAAAGAGTATTTATTCTGGTTTTCCCTGGTAATACAGTAAATATTTATCAACCTTCTGATTCTGTCTTCATATATTTTGTTTATAGTAATACATAAGTGAAAGATAACTGCATTTATCTAAAACTACAGAGGCTGGTCTTTGATAATTTGGTGGCATCATATGCAAATATTCACTTATTGACATTTCTTCATTAGAGAATTTAGAGCAATAATACATTTTTTATTTTGTCAGTAAAGACAGAGAAATAGGAAATCCTATCATGGGAATGCTCTAGCATTAGCAAATGAAATTCTGCAATTAGAGCAGTTGAAAAATACTTATAAGACCCTATTTTAGAAGTTCAAAAGGCAAGATTTGGCTACTGAAGATCTAATGGGAATAAATATGACTGAATCTATGAAATTGTTAAGAACACATCCTTCTTAGGAATGATAGAAATCTAGTATAAAGTTAGGTAATAGTAACAACTTGGGAATTTCTGATTGTTTTTTTCCTTGGTAGAGAATACATTCCTCACACATCTGGCATAAGGGAAGCTCCATTTCCAGGTCTTTCTCAATGCTTGTTTTGTTTTGTTTTCTTGATAATCTTTAGTATGAGTTTCTCTCAACTGTTGCTGAGTAAAACTCATTATGTAAGAATATTTGGTTTATGGAACTTAGCTTTCTACCTCATCTTCTCTCTCCTCTCTTGTTGAAGACAAGTTGTAAATAAGGGTTCTCGGGGATTCTTTCCTCATGAAAGACTGAAGAAGCACCACTGGCTCATTTTATAGGAAAGCAAGACCTCCATGGAATAGTAAGCCTATAGATACTTTGGAAATATGCAGCAAATAATAAGAAATTATAAAGAAATTTGACAATCAAAACCACAATGTCCCAATGAGAAAGTACTGTATTTATCATAAAGTACATCAAAATAGAGACATTTCACAGACAGATTTTTTTTTTTTTTTTGGTTTCCTGATACAAGTCTTGTGCCAAACACCTGTGCTAAAATGTTTAAACACTTCTAGCTGGATTTAAGATGTGATTTAGTTTGAAATAGGACATATGGTAGGTAATCAATAAATGCAAGAGATCTGAACAGCAATATTGATTCAAACATATCAAAATTACAACATACTCATTGATCTAATTGACTTGAAAATACTAATTTGTTCAGTGCAGTGTACATTTTCTTAACATTAAATTTATGGCCTTTGCTGAGTGAGCGAAATTCAGCCTCAAATAAATCATCAGTGTTTACTCCGACGGCAATAGTAAAACAAGGACCACCAACTAGGTAATATTTCTTGCCTATATCTCTGGGCTCTGTATCACTGCAGATTTAAAAAATCAAACATTTGTTCTCTGTATGGCCCAGCTAAAGCAAGTGTGGCACTGTACTATTTATCACCCAAAAATCTGTGTTTAATTTTTGGAATGGCCCTATTTACTTTTCTTGGTATGTGGTTTGCCAAATTAATATTAAAACCACATTTAAGTTACCTTTCACATGTATGAGCATTTAAATAATCAAAATGCCACTGGGAGAGTCAGACAAATGATTTGAAGAAATATGACAAAGGGTCCTGGGGCAGGGTGTATGAGAGGTGGGTGGAGGAAGTGGTTGGGTGGGGATTTAGTTACAGTTTGTCCTAGATTTTTCTAAGTCCTTAGCCATACCCCATATTGGCAGGATATAATAGAATATCAGAGCTGGAAGTAGTCACTGTGTTGATTTTCTTGACACAAGGTCAGCAGAGTATTAGCTTTTGTGTTTTAGTAATAAATTTTCAAATTTCCAGTAATTTCTAAGGACAATAGCACCATGACTTTGCTAGCATTTTCTTTTAGTGTTGACTCATCCTACCTACATCAGGAAATTCTTCCTTAGAAAACCTGAAAAATAAATGTCAAGAATGGTAGATAAAAAGAAAAAAATGTCTTTCTTATATCTGACTAAATTCTCTGCAACTCATATTCACTTTTCCTTATCTAAGTTTCCATAAAGTAGAGATCAGTTGGTCAATGTTTTCTCAAAATAACCCATCCTATTCCAAACAATGGCCAAGAAACCATCAATGATAACCAATAGATTTTTGTTCCTCAATGAATCAGAACTTTTGTTTTTATTTTTTATTCCATGTACCGATTTTTTATTTTTTAGTAGACTTTGTTTATTCATCTTTCTGAACCCTTTCTAATCACAATCTATATTCTCAAATGCTGGAAACAAAATTGAACCCATTTACATCTAGTTTTTAGTGTCGATTCTTTACTGCTTGTGATACAACTTAATTACCTATAATTTTTCCTAAGTATAAAAGATTAATGTAATCAGAGTCTGACTTTTAATCACTTCATTTCTAATGCATCCCCAAACTGTCCTACTATCAAGGATAGAATTTGAAAATGTGAAGCCAGGTTCATCTTCTCTTTGTCCCTGCTAAAATATGTCATTTTATTTTGAGACAATTGTCCTTTCTGTAAGTATGGAACATAGAGGAATAATTATCTTGTTTTTAGAAGACAAAAAGGGCTATACAAAAAATGTGCAGAGAGGTTTCACTCCAGAATGACATTTAGTTGAGCTTAGTAATGGACTTAGCAGGAAATATATACTTTATGCTCATTGCTATATAAAAATTGCCTTCCAAATACCATAATTTATTTAAGTTCTGCACCTCTTTTGGGAGAGAAATTGTATTTTATGAAAATATTTTTATTCATTTTTTTCTATTTCTAAAATCTTTGAAAATGTTATCATGATAAATATAATATCTTCATATAAAAATCTGAAAAAAATACAGAAATTAATAAGGATAAAAATTAAAATTTTACAAGAGATTGTTGTCTATCTTTTCAGCATTTTTGAACATGTACACATTCATTATTTGTTTAATCACTTATCAAATGTTCACCGTATGCCTATTATAAGCCAGATACTACCATGCCTGGGTATCTACTCTGTTGAATCAAAGTGTTTCTCCCTTAATAGAGTTTGCTATTGGGAAATGCAGATGATCAAAAAGTAAACAAAATATACATTTGCTAATACTACTTTGATAATAATATGAAACAAACAAAAAGGTGCTATGATTGAGAATAACAGTGTTGGGGTGAGACCTACTTAGCTACGGTGGTTAAAGGATAAAGGAGGTGTCTAAAGGGTGGTAACAGTTAAGATGAGGACTGTAGGAAAAGACAAGTCATGAGATCAGCAGGAAAAACTGCATTCCAGGCAATGGAAACAACTTATGACCTGGTTATGTAAAGACATGTGAACATATGCCTTTGATTCCGTTAATTCTGTAATGCCTAGTATAGCTGTTGATTCCTTAGACCTGATCTGAATATGTCACTGATAACTTGCTACCTGCCGACAGATGGCTGACAGTGTTGATGAGGTTTTGATCATTTGATCACTTGAGCTCTTGATCCAGTTTCAGTGGACTCATGTGAAACATGCCAGTTGTCACAAAGGTGAACATCAACAGAATTCATAAAATGCTGTGGAGATGGGTGCAAGATGAAGTCATAACGTTTAAAGTTAAGAGAAGAAATGTTCTGAAGTCACCACAGCTCTTTGATTCAGCTATGTACTATGAATGTTGTCTATATAAAAGTTGCATTTTTCAATAAATTAAAGTTAGTATATAGATTCAGTTGATTCTAATGTGTAAATGGAAATATCTTCTTATTCTTTAATTTGTAGAGGAGGATAAGACGAGTAGAGTAAAATAAGCTTTCTTAAAAAAACAAAAACCATAATTTGGAGAAATAAGGTAGAGAGAATAGTACAAGTTTTTCCTTGCCTTTTATGTCTGAAGGTACATGGATATCCAGTATGTACCAGCATTCTATATCCTCTTTTAAAATTAGATCAGCATGGAACAAATACTCAGGTTTCGTCCTAGGGAAATACAAGTGATACTCTTTGAATCATTAAGAACCACACCTTTAAATGTAAGACCTACATTCCTTAAGGTCCTAGGAAGTTTTCTAAAGTGACATGACAAGTCAATTGAAAACCAGAATTCCAGATGCTTCACAAGGGGAATGCTGTGTAAAAGCATCCACACTAAATGTTTAAGCTTCAGCTTATGAGGTGGTTTATTCAGCATAAAAATTTTCTGTGGCTCAGAGCAATTGCTGCTTTAGTGCTTCAAATCAAACACACTCTGAGGTTTAGAGATGAAAAAATAAATATTTGCAAACAGTGGTTGAATCGGGTAGACTGTTCATTCTAGTTCTCTTTGAGGATTTTCAAATCTTCTATTTTATTACTATTTCTGAATTTACCAATAAAAAACAGTCACCTTGGCCACCAAGAAGGAACTTTAGAAGGAACTATTATGCAGTTCCATGAATGGTAACAGAAGAGACTTAAAGCCTAAGAGGGTCTTTCAGAGGCCCACATCTTAACACATGGTCCCTTTATAATTGTCTGTCAGTCATCAGAAATATTATTGCTCCTAATGCCCTATAGAAAGGGTATGTTGAAGAAAAGAGAAATTGCTTACAATGCTTAGTAAAATTCATACTTGATTTAAATATGATATAAGAATGTATTACCTAGGGTGTTTTGAAAGTGTAAAATATGTCTGTATTAAAGTTGTGTAATGTTTTTACGTATGGTAATGTGCTCTTAGAACAGATTAGACCAATACAAAGGCTTTCTGATTTATTTTACACATTTTGAGTTAGATATTCATATGATCTCAAACTTATGTTTACTCTTTTGGAAGGACAATTCATGATGTATTTTGTTTTGACTCTCACTTCTTTTCTGGAGCCTATTACAGGGTAAGATCACCCATAAAGGGAGAATGGGAACAATATGCAAAATTATTTGAGATGGGGAAATTTACCTCACATAGTCTTTGTGAAATAGATGGATGGGGGAAAACATCAGCCAGTTTAACGGTATTGTGGAACCTAAAATTGTGACTGAAATTATTTTTATGGAACTCTGATTAGGACAAAACTGCCTCATCCAAAATACTTACATTCCCAAATTAAAAATTATCCCTACTATATGACTTATTACCAACGTAACTTTTTATTTTGGTTTTAGGGCTCCAAATTTCTTTCTGTTCATATTATTCAAGGTTTTATTTTTTCACTGTTTGCACAAAAGAATATTGAATGATAATACGAAAAATTCATGTGGATGGAAGCCTAAGAGCATTTTAGCCACAAATTTTTAATTTGTGTGATGTGTGATGTGTTAATAGGCTTTTCAAGCCTCTCTGGAAGGACTGGCTATACTGCTTTGCTCCGTGTATTACTCAAGGTTCTCTAGAGAAAAAAGAAATAATTCTGTATATATATAACTACATTTATATATATACAGAAATACATATATATATACACATACATATGTTATATGTATATATGTAACATAATTTATGTATAATTATATTAATAAATAATTAATATTTACATATATCTAAAATGTATACACATGTATGAAGATAATAAAGATAACATATATGTATATTACATATACATGTATATGTGTGTGGATTTATTATAAGGAATTGGCTAATATGGTATAGAGACTGAGAAGTCCAAGATCTGCAGTCAGCAAGCTCTGGAGATTCAGGAGAACTAATATTCCAGTTCAGATCCAAAGGCCTGAGAAGCAAGAGAGCTAATGGTATAAGTTCTAGTACCACTCCAGATCCCAAGGCAGGAGAAGACAAATGTTCATGCTCAAAGACAGGAAGAGAGGGAGAAAGAATTCTCCCTTACTCAGCCTTTTGTTTTATTCAGGACATTAAGGGACATTGCTGAGGACAATCTGCTTTACTCACTCTATGGATTCAAATGTCAATCCCATCCAGAAACAGCCTCACAGAAACATCCAGAATAATGTTTAACTAAATATCTGTCACTTTGTGGTCCAGTCAAGTTGACATAAAATTCACCATCACACCCCATGACTTTTAAACAGCTTGAGCTTCGGTTAAGCACCAACACTATATATTTATTTTTTTAAATGGTAAAGCTAGGCTGGGGAAAGCTTAAGTCTGGGGACAAAATCAGGATTCCTATATTTAACCCAAAGTCTAAGCCTTTTACATCTAAGGGGAGACAATAAAGTACATGCTCTCCTGGCTAGGAGCAGACAAAATTTTCACCTGACTTTTGTCAACCAAGCCCCAAGCAGGGTGATAGGCAGAGGTAATTTTATGGATGTGGCTCTGAAAGTTATGTCCTGGGCCCTGAATCCCAGCTCATGAGATTGCATAAAGTATTCATTGGGAGGTTTGAGAAGAATCTGTTGATCTATTTTTTAGAAAATACATTCTATGCATTTAGAATAGTTCTGAATTTTATGTTTCCCACCTCTTTCTGTTTTACAAAGAAACTCCGTTGAGGTATAATTTACATACAATAAACTGAACCCATTTTCAGTGTATAATTCAATAAGTTTTGACAAAGGTAACCATGTAACTAACCATCACTACAGCCAAGATACAGATTTCCATCACTCTAGAATCTCTCTCATGAACCTTGGTGGTCAGTATCACTCCATCCTACCCCTGGGTGCCAGGCTTCCAGTGATTTACTTTCTCTGTATAAATTAGTTTGCATTTTCTAGAACTTCATATAAATGGAATGACACACTATTTACTCTTTTATGTGTGACTTCTTTTACTCAGCATGATTTTGAATTTCAATCATATGGCATTTATCTGTAATTTCTTCTTTTCTCTTGCTGAAGAGTATCCAATCATGTAGAGCCCTGCAATTTGTCTCTCCATTGAACTGTGGATGGACATCTGAGTTTTTCCTACTTTTTGGATAATATGAAGAAAGCTACTATGAGTATTCGATAGACATTATACATATGTGTTTCTCTTGGGTAAATACCTAGGAGTTGAATTGCTGGATCATAAGGTAAGTTTATTTTTAACTTTATCAGAAACTCTCAAATTGTTTTCCAAAGTAGCTATACCATTTTGCATTCCTAAGAAAAGTGTATGAGAGTTCCTGTTTTTCCAAATCCATGGAAACATTTGGTATTGCAGATCTTTTTTAATTTAGTTATTCTTGCGGGCGTGTAGTGGTATTTAACTGTATTTTAATTTGTATTTTCCTGGTGAAACACTTTTTCATGTGCTAATGAAGTCCAATGTATTAAATATTTTATAGTTCCTGCTTTCTTTGTCCTATCTATGAAGTCTTTGCCTGAACTTTATTCTTTGCCACTTTGATATAGTAAGGTTTCAGTTTTCCGTGGAGAACACCTTTGGGAGAAAAAAGGTCACAAACACAATTCTTACCTGTTGCAGTAGCAGTTTCATAAGAGTAAACTCTTTTGTCTGCTTTTAGATGCTTCTAAATGCCTTTAAAGAGTTTCAATTTTGTCCAGTTTTTGTAAATATGAAAGATATGGCATTATGATTGAGTTGGTACACAGATAAATAAGCTAGTCATTGGAGAATTATTTTTTTAGTGTGTTAACAACAGAAGAAACAGGAATCATTCTTTATAATGAGTAGCAATTAGAACGAGGTACTTTAGAGAGGAAGCTGGAAATTTTCTTCTTTCAGTTAATATCTTATTTATTGGGTCAATATCCAAAAGAGAGAAATAGAGTTGTCATTAAATTCATAGTTTTAGAAATTATGAGAATTATGTTTGCTTTCTTCCCTCTTCATTATAATGCTTTCCCTACACACACACACACACACACACACACACACACACACTCTATCCTGGTTCTCCTGTTGTAAGATCACATTATAATGTTTTAGGTTTATAGTAATTCATATGAAATTATGATAGTGCTTAAAAATACCTGTATATTTAGTATAATTTATTGGTTTAGTTTGTTTAGTGTCTGAATAAAAATAGCATTTTTATCTCCAAGAGAGAAACTTTTTAAAAAAAATAGGAAGAAAAGCTGTGCCATCTCACACCTGTGGGCACCAGCCCCTGCCATCCACTTTAAAATGACCTTCCTCCCACTCCCACTTACACGGTCCTGGTTCTCAACAGTCACAGGAGCCAATGACCTCTATATAAGCTCTGAGAAGAATTTACACCACACAAATAGTAGAGAAACATCCTTCTAGAGATTAAATTAGTGATTTTCTTTTTTTTCATTAAATTATCAGCTTTCTCAGAAACAAAAATAAAAAAGCAAATTTGTCTTGTTCTGGGAAGTTTCAGAGAAGTGGTATTCTTTCAGTATACAAGAACAAGGTAACAAGATACCATTTCTACTATTCCGAGAATAAAGAATATCTTTAAAAGAACTTTATAAGTAATTCTTTGAACAACTGAGATTACCCAGTGATTTAATAACCTGGAGAATGTGTGGAGAAGAGCAGGTCAGGGTGAAGTACAAGGAATGCCAGCATTTACGTTCCGGGTATAGGAGTCACTCTTATGGCCCTAAGCAGGAGAACCCCTCAATTTGGACTACAGCGTCCCCCGACAAGAATAACACTCAGGCTTTTCTTTCACGTCAGTTTTCTCTGTTGGAAATGTGCCTCCCTCACAGTTCAACACTATCTTCTGTGTCTGACTTTTTTCCTTGTTATTTATAATACACATCTGATATTCTAGAAGAGGTATACATGCGTTGCTAACTTTACTTCAACTTAATGTTCATGATATTACCTACAAGAATTTTGACTAAATAGTGATATAATAAGACATGAATATTTTAATGACGTTTAAATAGAACAAATAAACAGGACTTTTGGAATACATACCTCTTTCTCCTATATTAAAAGAAACATTATAAAAGCTAACATGTAATTTTGCATTTAAAGTATCAAATGTTGTGTGAACATCTCTACATCTTGTTAGACAAAAATCAAATAACTATTTTATTGACATCAGTAAAAATCAATAGCTCAAACCTTAAGTCCTCTCCACATCTGTATAGCAGAGAATAGTTTTTTTTAATGCTAATAATGTTAATAAAATGTTCATCATATTTGATTATATTACTTAGCATTCTAAGCCATTATTGAGATATTATATACAAACAGTTAACTAAACCCTCAGAATAATCCTAAGAGGTAACTATTACTTGTCTAGAAATAAGTTTCATCTCACATTTCTTTGTGAATCGAATTGTTCTTTTTTAACCTAATTTTATGATTATTTTTGTAGCATTATAAACACCTTTGTATGTAGTACATGTGTATATTTTAAAGGTGCTTTATCATACATAAACGTAGTCATAAATCGCAGCTGGATTTGCTGTTACATATATAAAACAAGTATAAAATAAATGAAATTTTAGTTTTTTTCCTTGAAAAATCCCAAACACTAATACTGCCATATACATAGATTTGTCCGTAAAGTTGCAAATAAACTTTTCATTAAATAATATGCTAAATGCTTTGGAAGATCATTGTTATCATACATAAACAGCTTAACAGAACTAAGCAAATATATTTTCTGTAAAACTTGATCTAAGAGCCAGGAAAATAGGTGAATATTTGATCTGATTGGATTGAAGAAGGCTCAAACCATCACATATTCTCAATATTTTAACTATGGCCTAAAAATGTGACATCATGTCAATCTTGGTGGCATATCTTTTGAAAGCTTCTGTTATCTGTGAACTTCCTAAAGAACATTGCTTGGTATTATTTCATATCTCGACATTTATACTTGTCAGATTTGGAAGTTGTTTATAAGCAAAGGACTGATCCTTAAGATCATTGGTCACATAATTTGTTCATTTTACAAACATTAATTGAATACCTGGTATATTCTGCACACATTCCTTAATGAGTTCATAACCTTATGAGTAAAAACTTGCAGTATGAGGGAACAAAACTATAAAATCAGTAAAGAAAAGTCACATTTTATGTGGGGTTAGAATATAAAGCGAATCCTTAAGACAAAAAAAATTTGTGTTGTCAAAATTATCCTTGAAACTCCCTAAAGATGGTGTCAGGTTGGAGACTTACATACTATTTTTCAATGAATTTAAACCAGCCTGCTTTTCTTCAAGCATTTAGAAAACATTGTTGGTTTTCAGTTGGGTATCAAATGAAGTTGTTCACTTGCATCAGTTACTGGGTTTTATGATATACATTTACGTTATAGAAGTTACGTTACATTCAGCAATGCAGGATACCCACCCTGTGAGGGACACATAGGAGCTGAAATCTACCAAGTAGAGCAGATTCAAATCTTCCATGTCATTGTCGCTGAGGTGCTTATACCCAAGTAATCTGGATTAAAAGGTGGTTGGTTGAGCTGAGCTATTTAAATTTTCTCTCCCTTTGTCTCTTTCTGTCTATCTCTGTGTCTCTCTCGGTATCTCTCTGTATCTCTCTGTGTCCCTCTTTCTGTCTCTCTTTGTCTCTCTCTGTCTCTCTGTCTCTGTCTCTGTCTCTGTCTCTGTCTCTGTCTGTCTCTGTCTCTCAATTGCAAGCATATAACTGAACTTGGGCAGTTTAGTGAAACAGAATAATGCAACCCCCAGTGAAAACCCATAGAATATCTAGGAAGATTCCAAAGCAGAGATGATAGTGATAGTTGATCTGCATTTTGAAAACTAAGTAGGAATTTAGTAGATTGCTAACATGGAAATTCCAGGGAGCAAACATCATGAGCAAAATCATGAAAGAGTGGGAGTTTCTTGTGCATTAATGAAACTAGTGTCTCTCTTTCTTTGTAGTTCTCTATGGCAAGAGGGTGAAGCTAGAAAGACACAAAGAAGCTATTTCCTGAGGAAGTTTCTTTTTTGGAGAAAGCAGAGAGATCATTTTAGCAGTGATATGAAGTATGATTTGGTGGGAAGACAAGAACAAAAGTAGAGACTATGGGACAACAGGACATTAGGCAGTGACAGTTGAGAGAACCAAGCTCCAGAGAAACTTATTCCAGGAAACTTTCTAGTTCCAGAATAAAGGCCAGACCTCCACTTGGTCTTCTTAAAAGTTCACTGAACTCTGCTTCTTTCATTCTTTTTCCTTTATGTCAGCACCAGTTCTACCTAATAAAATTTCAGGTTTATTTATTTTTCAAACTATATATTATTTATTATTATGATAACTTTTATAATTACTTTTTATTTAAAAAATGTTTTTGTCAATGATATATCAACTCTCACTCCAAAAACTATTATCATGACTCTATCTTCACAAGCATACTGTTATAAACAAAAAGTGCAATTTCAGTTTAGGCACATTAGCACCAAAAACCCCAAGTTTTAAATGATATGTACGTTTTCATTTTTGCCATTTTACCAACTCTGTGTATTATTATGCCAATCTGGTAGGAAAAAGATTCCTTTTTAGTCTAACTTTCATTCTTTTATTATGATAATGTTTATTATTTTTCCGTGTGGAACACCTTTGGCTGTCTGCTTTCACAACAACATATTCATGCTTTTAGCCATTTTAATTGGAGTGTTTACCTTTTTGTTTGTTTGTTTTACTGAGTTTTAACAATGCTTTATGCAAAATAAATCACTATCTTTATTTCAATTATTTTGTTAAACTTATCGTTTGCCTTTAAATTTTCTTTATGTTGTTTTAAGACATATGGGGTTGTAGTTTTTATGTAGATATTTTTTCCTTTTTATTTATGTGTGTGTGTGTCAGTATGTATTATACCTTTTCGCAGAAGAAGATCATATAACTCTTGAAAAACAGTTATTGTTTCTTTTATTTTTCCATATTTTACATTAAATGCTTTAATCTCTTTGGAATTGATTTTAGCCTATGGAGTGAGGTAGAAATGCAACTTTTCTTTTCACTGGTTGTGATAGATAAAGAGACACATTGTTAGTGTCCCCCTTCAAGAGTAGACTTGCTGCTCAGCCGTGCGGGGCATGTTTAACTGCCAGCCTCTAGCTGTTAGCTTCTTCAGTGTCCACCTCAGCTTTCAAGCAAAGGTCACTCTCTTCTTGGGCTGGCCCCTGGCCATTGACCAAGCAAGGCAGCTGAAGAGTTGGCTTTTTCCACTGAATGAGGGATTCCTCTATTGAGCAGTCTATGCTCCATCACTCTCCTTTGGACTGTCAGAGACTTCAGTCAGGTGTGCTCCTTAGTCTGAGAGCTCCCCCCGCCCAATCCTGCTGTCTCTCTTTTTCCTTTCCAAGTGTTATCCCTCAATAAACTTTTGCACTTATAAATCCATTTTAGTGTTTGCTTCCCAGAGGATCCAACCAATACCATGGCTTATCAACAAACTATTTCTACATCCCTAAGTAAAAGTACCTCCTAACAAGTCAGGAGTCAGGTGCCCTCCTGGATTTTTTATTCCATGGCACTGATCTGTTGATATTTTCTTTTGCCAGTTAAACAGTTTAAATTACTAATTAACTAATTACCTAATTAATGTAAGCTATAAGCACAGATGCTCCTCAACTTTATGTCCCGATAAGCCCACCATAAATTGAAAATATAATAAGCCAAAAATGCATTTCATACACCTAACCTACCGAACATCATAGTTTAGCCTAGCCTACTTTAAATGCGCTCACAACACTGCCCAACATCACAAGAGAGTATCATATTGAATATTGTGATATGATAAAAATTCAAAAGTTTCTAATGTATGTATTTCACTTTCCCACCACCATAAAGTCAAATATTTGTAAGTCAAATCATTGTTTAGACATCATTTGTGTGTATATATATACACACATATATAGTATATATACATATACACAGTAGATATGTATATGTGTAGAGAGAGAGAGAGCAACTCAGTCCTCGGCAAGTTCTTTATGAATATTTCACCTCAGTAAAATCCACATATCCTGCATATTTATTATTGACTTTATTCCAATGTCTTTTGTAATCATTATGGCTATGAAATTTTTTTAATGATTTGTTACTAGCATAAGAAAACCTATTGATTATGAATATTGACTTTTTAAATTATCCACATTGCTGAACTTTCCAAAGAATTCTAATAGTTTTTGCTTGATTTTCTTAGGTTTTTTCATACAACAAAAGTATTATCTGCAAATATTATAAGTTAAGGAAATTAATGAGGAGAAGGCGCCATCCTTTCTGCAACCTCTCAGGAACAGGGTGACTGC
The DNA here is from genome assembly GCF_000151845.1 of Pteropus vampyrus. Lineage (NCBI taxonomy): Eukaryota > Metazoa > Chordata > Mammalia > Chiroptera > Pteropodidae > Pteropus > Pteropus vampyrus. The sequence goes on from NW_011888883.1 coordinate 3,515,056, forward strand.
AGGCGACAGCAAAGCAATGCCCATGCAGAGGTGAGTGGTCATGGTGATTGGACTCTAGACAATGCGGGTCAGTGCACCTATATCCATATTGAGCAGAGTATGGTAATGGGGGGAATTGGGTCAGGAAGGACGGCATAGGTGGCTTTAAAGCAGTGGAAAGCTGACATTAAGCACAGTTTGGGAGATACAAGTGAGAGACATCTGAGGCAGAAAGAAGGCAGAAGCATGGACAAAAATGATGTTGTTGTTGTTTTATTATTATTATTAAGAATAAACTCTTTTTGAAGATATATATATTTCTTTGCCACCTTCCTCACTAGAAGGTAAGTTCCACAAGTGTGTTCTGTTTAGTGATAAATCACCACCATAGAATGGTACTACAGTCCATTGTATTTTTGGAATAAACCAATGTAGGGGCACGTGATTAACCTGAGCTAGGGGATGTTGGAGTTGCTCTATTATCCTAAGAGGCCATTTTGTTTAGTAAGAAAGCTATTTAATATTATCAAATATCATTTTGTAATTTTGCGCGAGATCTGTTCTTTTTTCTCTTTTGGCCTCTTTTTATGATAAATTGTGTTATATTCTCAAATATTACATCAACCATGCATTTCAAGAAGAAACCGTGCTTGGTCACACTATATTAATTTTTAAAATACTATTTTGACTATATAATTTAGCAGTATTGCATTTTATTTAGGACTGTCTCATCTGTATTCATAAGTATATTGGTTGCTAATTTAAATATTATTCTGTCTTTATCAATATCAGGGTTATTATAGCTTCGGAAATGTATTGTAAAACACAATCTTATTTAGTGCTTTTAAAATAGGTTTTTAAAAAATCGCACTTTTATCAAAGTAATAAAGTGTACATACACAAATGTCATTTGTAAGGAAGGGCTTTTACTAAAATTCACCTTTCTCTTTTTCCATTCCTCTTTTCTTTGAGTCTTGTTTCCTGGAGGCAAACCCTTTTGTCCATTTCTGTTTCAGAGTTTCTCAAAATTTCTTCCATATTCCTAAATAATACTCCTTTATTTATTGACTGAGAAATTATCTATTGACTTGTTGAGGACTTTGCCTGGTGTATGATCTTCCATCTTCCTGTACCTTCTCTTTCCAGTATGTTGTGGCATTTGTCTTGTTCTGGAGAACATGCATCTTTAAACCATGGACCTCTTGTCTCTTGTCCTGTTAGCCATAGACAGCATCTCAGGGCCTCTACCCTTATACCAAGGATATTGGCACGCATCCTGCATTTCCTCGTCTCTTCTCTCTACATCCTAGTCTCTGTATTTTAATTAATTTTATTTTTATTTTTGTTCAAGTTATACATGCACAAAGTTTAGAGTCAATTAGTTTAAAATGCTTTTTATGAAAACTAACAGTTTACTGTTTTCTCCTTAATTTCCCCTTTTGGAAGCCATTGCTTTTGATTCTCTCTTGGCTCTCTTGGCTGATTCTTCAGTTTCCATCAAAAATCTCTAAATAACTTCACTCTTTGCTGTTTTATAATTTTTTCACTTTTACTTTACACAAAGGATAAAAAAGATTGAGGTCCTATTCATCCCCTTGCTCTTACTCCATAAAATATGCCCCCCGATCTTCTCAATATTGTGAGATGAATGCTCATTTAACTCTATTTTTCTATGTAAACACTTACCACATCAGAACCATATAGAAAATTAAGATTACTTACTCTTTCTCAAACACTATTTTTCTGTGGTTATTAATGATGCCAAGTTTCTTTGTTTACTTAATTTTCTATGTACTTACTAATTAAAACCCAAATTACCCATGTTTTCTAAATTCTCTTTCAATAGATTCAGATGTACAAAGCATTCCATGGGTTTCAACTTCTCGAAGGAAATCTTTTCCTGAAATTTCCAACCTCCTCCCTCTCTATTCTCTCTATATCTTATTTCCTCTGCCTCTCTCCTGTAATGTAGCTCCAGTTTCTTGTATTCCACGCCTTTATTTTTTTTTTAGTTTACTTTTAATTTTGGGGGACCACATATTCTGGTTCCTTCCTGAGAAACTTGCATGGAAAACAATTTTTTTAAAAAATTAACTTTTTATTTGTAACACCAACAACAACAACAACAACAACAACAACAGCAACAACAAAATCCAAAGTTACAGAATACTTACAAGAACAGCATTTGTAGAAAGAACATTTATATACCTTCTACCCAGATTCACCTATTGTTACCATTACTTCTTTCGCTTTTGTTATTTATTCTGTGTGTGTGAAGGTCCATGACAGCAGGGTCCTGGGGACCACTGCATGCTCAATACCTAGACTGGTGTCTGACAGCTACATATAGTAGGAGCTCAGTAAGTTGTTCTATGAATAAATGAATATCTACCATAGCTGTATTATATTGTATTATGATTATTTGCTTATCTTTTTTTATCCTGTTTGATAAACGTTTATTTTTTTTCCTGTTCTCCAAACTGCTGTTCTGGCCTCTTTAGTAATTTTTCAGTTTGTGTCTCTTGGTCTTTCTCTTTCATGTTGTTGACTTTCCTCAAATATCTGATGATTGTGGATTATCCATTCATATTTTAGGAATAAAGCGACAGAGAGGCTGACTGAGGCCTAATGTATCTGGATAAGTTGTCAGCTTGGGCAGGAAGGGCTTGTTTCACTAACTTGGATGATCGCCAAGTGCTAGAACAAAGAGGGCTTTAGGGCAAAAATATCTGTCCTACCTGCCCTATTTCTCCCCAGAGAGTTGTGCTAGCATATTCTCTTCCTCCTTCCTTTCCATTCTCCCTCCCTCTCTCTCCGCCTCTCTCTCTTTTTCTCTTTTTCTCCTCTCATTCTTTCTTTCAGAAACTTTAGTTATAGTAATTCTTGATTCCCAACTCTTCTGTGTGTACAGGTGATGGGAATGGAGGAAAGCTGTAGGGGAATCAATTTGTACATATGTTTTATATTTCAATTAATCTGGCTATAAATAACTCACTTGTGCCTACCGCCCTTTGCCCTGCCAACCGTGACTTGTACCCTCTCTGTTCTTCTAGGCAGGTCAGCCTCTTCCCTTGAACCAGCTGCCTCAGGCCAGTTTTACTGAGCTTTGTCTCACTAGTTAATACATAATCACCTTTATTCTTCTAGAAATGCATTGAAATTTCTCATCTGCTTTTAGCTTTCTTACATTTAATGTGTAGTTTTAGGTATATGCCTTCTTCATTCCTTTATTACCATTTAATGTAGAACCTGGATAAAGAATATATATATTATTTACATGTAATATATAAACACATATTACATATAAATATGTAAATATATTATATACTATATATATATATATATATATATACACATATACAGTCCCATGTTGGCTTAGAAATGCAACAATCATAGCCTGAAAATGATTTATTATTTAAAATTTGAAGGAAGTTTAGAATATGTAAAAGTTGATTCTTCACCCATCCTTAAAACCCATCCAGGACTGTGATAATATTTTGAAAATTAACTGACAATATTTAAAATTTCTTGATCTTCTCATTTTTTACCTTTTCTTGAGCCAAATTTGGTGATTTATATTTTATTAGAGAGTTCATCAATCTTTGATATTTTTAAGATGAGAGCTAAACATAATATCTTTTTAAACTTTATGAATATCTTTATATCTGCAATCATATCATCTTTCACATTCTTAATAATGGGTTATCTATGGTTTCTATTTCTGTATTTATTTTTGCTAATTAAGAATTTTTATTTATCAATTACACCACTTTTGCATTTTTAAAATTTAACTTCCTATATCTCAGTTTCTCATCTGTGTAGTATCTATTTCATTGAATGGTAGGGAAGATTAAGTGAAATCCTACATACAAAGAAACTGGAAGAGTAAATTCAAATATTAGCTGCTATTTATTTCTCTTGCTTATCCTGTCCTGTGTTTATTTTCTTGTTCTAGTCCTAATTTATTGAGTTGGATATTTAGCTAATTTATTTTTATTCCTTCTTGTTTAACCAGGAAAATAGTGAAAGTTAGTATTTCTTTTCTGAGATTAATTTTGGCTGCATCTCAACATTTTTATGTGAAACATTTCTCATTATTGTTATTTTCTAAATATTCTCTGATTATAGGTTTTAGCTCTTTCTGTTTTAGGAAATGACTTCATTTAATCATAAAATCCATTGACCAAACCACAAAGAGCATCTTTCCTTAGGCATAGCTAGGCTTGCCTGAGAATTTCCTCACTCAACTGATTCTGATTTATAACAGTGATAGGAATTCCTCTCAGGGCTTTCTGACCTTTGCTTCTTAAAAATAAGAAACTTAATTGGGCTTCTCCTCTCCTGTCTGCTGTTTGCTTGTGAGGCTGTATTACCTTCTTAAGACAGTGAGTTGCGAGTTGCTTCTAAACATCTTCGTTCTACCTGGTTTTACTTGCACTGTCTAAAGCAGATATTTCTTGAATTTTGTGGCCTATTGATGGCACCTGTCCTATAGATGTCTCAGATTTCTACCAGTGGTGTTCATTATAATTTTCAGTGCCATTGGAGTGTTTTAAGTTATAATTATTACTATGTTTTTACCATTTTGATTATTTCTGTTTGTTATAGCCAAAGAGAATTGAATTTTGTGCTCATCTGTCATATTTTTCAAGAGTCTAAATAGAGATTTAAAAAACCAATTAACTCATCTTTGTTTATTTTGTATGCATTTCAAGCCTATTTGGCAAGTTTTGACCACAAGTCAGTATTATTTGTTTTTACATAATTCTTATGAAAATGTGAGATATTTTGCTATGTGAATTCTACAAAAAGGAAAGTTTAGTTTGATAAAGAATATATCGAATTGCATTTACATATTTTTAAAATATATATTTAGTCTGTATTCCCTCTTTTATACTTTTAAGTATGCTATAAAGAATTCGTAATTTCTTTAAAACAACGTTTTGGATTATTTTTAAAGTTTGCTTAAAAATTAACTAAATTTTAAATTTTATTTTGCCAAGTGAATTATATGCTAACTTTCTATAGTTTTAGATTGTGTTCACACTGGGCAGAATCAATAGCTAGAAAAAATATACTGTCCTATAGATGTCTCAGATTTCTACCAGTGGTGTTCATTATAAATCAGCTATACTCTGGTTTTTGTGTTTGTAGAAACTATTTGCAGAGGCAAGTTAGAAACTATCTAGTAATCAAACCCCTGCAATTAACTTACAACCCAAACAAAACCTTGTGCATGAAAAAGCTTTAAAGAAAAAAAAAAAAACCCTACAAATAATTTTGGATCTTGTCCTTAAGTACCTGAAAACTAGAAGTCTGAAGATTTATCCCTTTCTGCAAAAGGCTTGCAAGATCTCTTTGCAGAATTCCTTGGTTTCTCTGTGTATGTATTTTTCTTAATGTGGCCTTAATAATAAGCAACACACTTCTGTATGAGTTTTCACATTTCCATTGTAAAAGTTCTTCTTGTATGTTTATCCCTTCTCTCTGATTACCTATTGCTTCATCATCTTACCTCTTTGAAAAAACAGACTGTGTATGTTTGTGTGAATATCTCAAATCATATTGTTCAATTAAAAAAAAAAGATCTGACTCCCCTAACACTAGGAAAAGACCAATCAAAACCACTTAGAATAGTTTAAACTCAGAGGTGCATAACCATGAGGCTTGCTTGAATAAAGCACACATATACTCCTATGTTGTTTTTAGTAATTACTGTATCAGAATCTCTGGGATGCGGTTCAGAGACCTGTAATTTTCAAAGGCCTAGATGACTTTGTAACAGGTAATCTATAGATCTTAAGTATGAATAACTGACTGGAAAGGGAGAGGGAGAGAGAAATAGTCCATTGAAACAGAAACAAAACGGTTTTGTTACTATAACTGCATAGTGAGTGAATTTGGAAGCCAATTTCAAAAGAGAAGCAAATTGATTTATTTAATTTCTCTCTGCCCAAGAAAATTAGTATTAATATCTATCTAAATTTAAAAAAAAAATTGTTTGACTAAATTCTAGAAAGAATTTATCATGGGGATTCTTATAAAAAGGACAATAAATAGAGAGTTAAGTGTTCAAGGTTTTAATTTCACCTCTATAAAAGCTGAAGGTGTAACAATAATTTTAAACTTTAGAAGGCGAGTCTGTAAAGAACTAAAATAATCTAGGAACATTGTTTTCTCATCTTATAACTTAGAGAGGTAAGCTGGAGAAATGAATATCTAACTATCTTTTAAAACATCTCTTTCAAACACTAATGTTTCAACTGGGTTTTAGGCAAAGACAAAATAACAGACTATGTATGAACTCTCTTCCCAGGGCCAAGCATACAAAATTCTTGTTGCAAACAAAAGAATGTGTCCAGATCTTACACCCCAGACTATGTATGAACTCTCTTCCCAGGGCCAAGCATACCAAAATTCTTGTTGCGAACAAAAGAATGTGTCTAGATCTTACACCCCAGCAATATGGATGGCAAAGTTGACGTCATGAACGTTAGAAGATGAACTTTGGGTCTACATAGGAGGAAAACCTGCAGATAGAGCCCAGCCTTGACTTTCACCAGTATCCATTTTGTAACTCTATATATCCTGATTCTCATTTTCCTACATTGAATTATTTCTGGAAAGAAATGTGCCCCAGGGGTCTAATGTTCTGCCAGGATGTGGAGGTGGGGCCAAATGCAGCTTTTCTCCTTGACTTCAATCTGTCAAGGTGTTCAGTACTCAGAGTTGCTCCAGGACTAGGAGAACTGGAAGGTCTCGGTGTTCCTTATTAGGAATTTCTCAGATCCTTGAGAGCCTGAGGCACACACCCAACTCATTTTGAAATAAAGCTAAACTTGAATTTTGACCATCAACTTCGTTTTTTTTATTGTTTATTTTCTATGTGGCCTTCTATCTCAAGCTTCATATAATCAGAAAGCAATAGAACTTTCATATTAAGAAGGAAACAAAATATGATCTTGAATTTGATAAAGAAAATAAGCAGTTTGCCTGGATCCTTCTATAATTTGTTCAATGAATTAATTCTCTCCATAACAGGTAGGGCCAATGCTGGTGATGACAGATTGTCTAGCTGCAAATAAACATCAAAATGCAAAGGAAGATATTGATTGTATTTATTGTGCTGATCATTTATGACATATGCGAATGTCAAATCAATACATTGTACATCTGAAACTAATATAATGTTACATCAATTCTACCTCAATAAAAAAATGTAATGCAAAGGGAGAATGGTATTACACCTAAAGAGTTAAAGTACCAACAGGCTATCTTTTCTTTATGTTATAAATTTAAAATTATGTATATTTTTAAGGCCTCAGAAAATGTTCAGTTAATATGTAGAAAGTTTATATGTTAGGCTCAAGGCTTTTTGTGTCACCCACTAACTGGGAGGGGGCAACAATTTGCTGTTATAAGGAAGAAGCCATTGTCAACTAAAATTGCTTCTCAAAATTGAAAAAAGGTTTAGTTTGCTTTATTTTCAAGTTATAGTTACCATTAAAACAGAGAATGTATAAGGAAACATTTTCTTATATTTTCCTAATACATAGACCATCCTTTTGGAACTTAGTAAGTTTAAAGTCTTCATGCAACTTTGATTTCCCCTATTTTTGTTTATTGACTCCTCAAATACTTGTTAAAGTACAGATTCCTACACACGGTCCCTAGGAGATTATCTTTCTTACATTTAAAAACCATGTACCTGTTTTTAAAGTCACCCAGGAGAAATATGTTTCATTTACTCTTTCTTTGAAGTTTCTTAAAACTGGATGAAAATCCCAGAGAGGTAATTTTAGAAACGCTGTAGATAACACCCTTGTGTCTGGCCATGCATATCCTATAAAAGGATAAATGAGTCATGCAAATACATTCCATTAGTGACCTTGTTATAAATTCCAGTTTTACCACATTCACAAGAAAGTCCTAATTTTAAAATACCTTAAGATGGATGCTACCCTCAAAAATGCACCCAGAAGTCACACACGAGACTAATAATCTGATACACACAGGGTTTATTTGGTTCAATCAAGGGTTTTCTAGGTCTGTTTTCAAAGTGTATCAAGTGTAAAGAAAAAAAAAAAGGAAATTCCTTCAGCAGCCAAAACCCTTTTTCAGCAGTGCTCACTTTCTCAACAAAGTTATCTGCCAAGTTCAAGTTGCTGGATTTTGACTATCAGCAACATTGACACTCATTGCCTACTTCAAAAGCTATGTCCAGGTACTTTTTTTCCCCCTCGCCTTTAGAAGAAGGTGCTATTACTAAATCCTAAAAACTCCTTCACAAGAGGTTAAATCTGATTTTTATATCAGTTGGAGTTCAGATATAAATCTGTTGAATCAGCTGGTAGTATGACTTGGTTCTTAGCCTAGTTCTGAAACCTGCTGATTTGACACTATTCAAAACTGCTGTAGGGGTTTGTAGCCACTGCACTGAGGTACAT
>NW_011888883.1:3523531-3527936 GCF_000151845.1 Pteropus vampyrus
AAAATATGATCTTGAATTTGATAAAGAAAATAAGCAGTTTGCCTGGATCCTTCTATAATTTGTTCAATGAATTAATTCTCTCCATAACAGGTAGGGCCAATGCTGGTGATGACAGATTGTCTAGCTGCAAATAAACATCAAAATGCAAAGGAAGATATTGATTGTATTTATTGTGCTGATCATTTATGACATATGCGAATGTCAAATCAATACATTGTACATCTGAAACTAATATAATGTTACATCAATTCTACCTCAATAAAAAAATGTAATGCAAAGGGAGAATGGTATTACACCTAAAGAGTTAAAGTACCAACAGGCTATCTTTTCTTTATGTTATAAATTTAAAATTATGTATATTTTTAAGGCCTCAGAAAATGTTCAGTTAATATGTAGAAAGTTTATATGTTAGGCTCAAGGCTTTTTGTGTCACCCACTAACTGGGAGGGGGCAACAATTTGCTGTTATAAGGAAGAAGCCATTGTCAACTAAAATTGCTTCTCAAAATTGAAAAAAGGTTTAGTTTGCTTTATTTTCAAGTTATAGTTACCATTAAAACAGAGAATGTATAAGGAAACATTTTCTTATATTTTCCTAATACATAGACCATCCTTTTGGAACTTAGTAAGTTTAAAGTCTTCATGCAACTTTGATTTTCCCTATTTTTGTTTATTGACTCCTCAAATACTTGTTAAAGTACAGATTCCTACACACGGTCCCTAGGAGATTATCTTTCTTACATTTAAAAACCATGTACCTGTTTTTAAAGTCACCCAGGAGAAATATGTTTCATTTACTCTTTCTTTGAAGTTTCTTAAAACTGGATGAAAATCCCAGAGAGGTAATTTTAGAAACGCTGTAGATAACACCCTTGTGTCTGGCCATGCATATCCTATAAAAGGATAAATGAGTCATGCAAATACATTCCATTAGTGACCTTGTTATAAATTCCAGTTTTACCACATTCACAAGAAAGTCCTAATTTTAAAATACCTTAAGATGGATGCTACCCTCAAAAATGCACCCGGAAGTCACACACGAGACTAATAATCTGATACACACAGGGTTTATTTGGTTCAATCAAGGGTTTTCTAGGTCTGTTTTCAAAGTGTATCAAGTGTAAAGAAAAAAAAAAAGGAAATTCCTTCAGCAGCCAAAACCCTTTTTCAGCAGTGCTCACTTTCTCAACAAAGTTATCTGCCAAGTTCAAGTTGCTGGATTTTGACTATCAGCAACATTGACACTCATTGCCTACTTCAAAAGCTATGTCCAGGTACTTTTTTTCCCCTCGCCTTTAGAAGAAGGTGCTATTACTAAATCCTAAAAACTCCTTCACAAGAGGTTAAATCTGATTTTTATATCAGTTGGAGTTCAGATATAAATCTGTTGAATCAGCTGGTAGTATGACTTGGTTCTTAGCCTAGTTCTGAAACCTGCTGATTTGACACTATTCAAAACTGCTGTAGGGGTTTGTAGCCACTGCACTGAGGTACATAGGCTCTGACAAAACACAATCCCAAGCTCTTTGTCTTGTTTTTCTGTGAGAAGTGAGACAGAATACCTGGTTCCAGCCCAGACAAGTCTTGAATATGTAACCCGGGTCCAGATGCAGGTTCATCTATCCTATCAGCTTAATCTGAATGCTTCCACCTGCTCTGTTATTCCTGGCCCTTTTGGTAACATTTGAAATCAGCATAATTCATCAATGCATAGTATTATCCTTATGTTCACAGTTTTGGCTCAAAATTGGTATGAAGCTGAGCAAGTAACAAGAGAAGCAGAGTCAATGCAAATATGAACACTGCAGGCTTTAATTTATTCCAGGCCGGTAACCCAGTTAGGCCACTATTTACAAATAAGTAGGAACATGCAGCAAAAGAAACCCTAACCATACTTTGAGATATTTTTGTTACATTGGTAGAAGTTTCTCTTCACTCATTAATAGAGGCATTTATTTTTCTGATTTATTACCAATACTTCTGGTTTGGATAGCTACTGGTAGTTTTTGCTTTTCACCTATGCTAAGGTGACAAAAAGTCAGTGTAAATAGTTTCAATTCAAATAAGTCCTTAGCAAACTGACCCATTACTTGAGGGTTAGCGATATCTCATGGCTGCAAAAATTGCTGCAAAAATTGAGGTCAGGCACAGACACCAGAGAGAGGTGGGAATGGCATTTCATTATTTCAGAAGATAGGAGTCCTAGCCCTTTTCATTTTCTTAAAGAAAATAGTAATTGAAGCACTGTTTACCATTAGTAACATTTGAAATAGTTGATGATATCTATGACATTATGCATTTTTTAGAAGCATTTTTTTTTAAACAGATGCCTTGAGTGTAGTTCTGCTTTGTGTAAGCATTTTCCAGAACTACTGATGTGTGTTCTGAGTGTGCATGTGCATGTGCATGTTAAGTCCAGTTATGTGACTCAGAAAAAAAGGCAGAATGGGTCTATTTTGATGGACATAAACTTCTAGCTTTTTAAGACACATGCATTAAAAACAAATAAAATATTTCAAAAAAAGTGATAAAACTAAAGAAAAAATAAAGATATGGGTAGGTAGATAGATAGATAGATAGATAGATAGATAGATAGATAGACAGACAGACAGACAGACAGACAGATAAATAAATAAATAAATAAATAAATAAATAAATAAATAAATAAATAAATAAATGAATAAATGAATAAATGAATAAATAAATAAATAAAATCAACACCAATATTAGCGGTCTCAAAGGATTTCCTGGATAGTATGCAACGTTCTATTATATCTTTTCTTAGAACATGAGCTACTTTCATAAGGTCATTTTTTCCTCTTGTTTTAACTAAGCTTGGAGACATTTTACTAATTAACTTGATCGAAATGTCAAATGAAAGTCCAAATTAATCTGAGATAAATGTCTGCCCTTATAAAATTTTCTAAGTTTATTTGCTTTCTCTTTTCTTCAGTATGAGAAAACTTAATACCGAATTCAAATTCTTTAACAAAAATTTTTTTAAAAATCAAAAATATCTGAAGTTATGAAACTGCTTAATTTAAGAACCGTTTGCCACATGAAAAAGCAATCTGTATGAAGGACTGATTAAGCTACATGAGTCCAGTAACTACAGTAAATGCCCGTAATTTGGACTGATTTGAATAGTCTGGATTCAGAAAACTTTTATTTACTGAGTTCATTGAAAACCATTCAGTCTTATTGCTTTCAAGTAACTATGCAGATAGGAAGCAAACATGCATATCTCTCTGCATGGGAGACATGGGGAAATTACTATATAGAACACATGTAGGATTTGTAACCAGACTCTTTACCGTTTATGTCATTGAAAAAGTTCACAAAGTGCTATTTTTAGGATATTCCTCAATATCTTCTTTATAGTTTTTGTTTACTCAGAAAACATGTTCCTGGTTTGGAGTGGGGAGTGGGGTATACAAGTAACACTGAGTACCTGACAAATTATTACAAAATCAAAATTAATGCTGAAGCCTAAGATTCTGTCTAGTAAAGGAACTCTTAGGAAAGGCTGCTTTCCAGAAGGTCTCTATTAATTCAAAGCGATACCAAGAAATGAAACAATAAATCGTTTAATACCAATTGCACTATAGTATGAAATGACTGCCAAAGAGTCAAATTGTCATTTTGATGTAAGATAATATGTAGAAAGAATAGTGACTATGAATTATCTAACTACAATTACCTGCAGTAGAAATAAATATTAATTCTAAAGCAATATTTAAACATGTTTCATTAACTCTTTTAGCAAGTAATTCCTGTATCTAGAGCTGTGCTATTTAAGTAATGATTATGTCCTTTAGCTGTAACATATTATTTATTTACTTATTCTCTCATTTAACAAATACTTTTCAAGCCCTGCCTATGTGTCCAGGCACTGAAAATAAACTTAAACAAACAATTAACTGCCACCGAACCACATTCCTGCTCTCAAATAGGATAAATGAATATAAGCAAATAATCATAAAACAATGTGATACATCAACGGTAGATGTTTATTTAATTTATTCATGGAACAGATATTTTTTGAGCTTCTACTAAAAGACACCAGTCTATGTACTGGGCATACACTGAAATTTCATGTGCCTTCCATGAAATATCAAAAAAAAAAAAAAAAGAAGAGCTTAAATTAAGACTTGAAGCACTGGGATGGAATGAGTAGGATATTGCAATAACATTCTAGGCAGAAAAATATCATGTGCAAATAATGGTGATATTAATGATCATGACATAAATAGGAAAATGTGGATGAGATGTTCTGTGCAGCTGGAGTGTAGGAGATGAGATTAGAATTGTGGAATGAGCCATTTTGATATATGTAAACGGAATAGCTAGGAGGACGCCAATGATGGCTTTGAGGTCTAGCAGCGTTTAGATTATTTTTGTGCAGA
>NW_011888883.1:3528851-3566098 GCF_000151845.1 Pteropus vampyrus
ACAGATATTTTTTGAGCTTCTACCAAAAGACACTAGTCTATGTACTGGGCATACACTGAAATTTCATGTGCCTTCCATGAAATATCAAAAAAAAAAAAAGAAGAGCTTAAATTAAGACTTGAAGCACTGGGATGGAATGAGTAGGATATTGCAATAACATTCTAGGCAGAAAAATATCATGTGCAAATAATGGTGATATTAATGATCATGACATAAATAGGAAAATGTGGATGAGATGTTCTGTGCAGCTGGAGTGTAGGAGATGAGATTAGAATTGTGGAATGAGCCATTTTGATATATGTAAACGGAATAGCTAGGAGGACGCCAATGATGGCTTTGAGGTCTAGCAGCGTTTAGATTATTTTTGTGCAGAAGAGTTTCTTAGCTATATAGATGATATACTAGAGGAACTGAGAAGATCAGTTAGAAAACTGTTGTAATTGTCAGGGGACAGCTGATGAGTGCCTGAACTGTGGCAGCAACAATAACAATCATGACCCATCCCTATATACTATCCTAAGTTCCATGTATTTATAATTTGTGTGAGTCAATAATGCTTGAAATATTCATTTCTATATGTTGCATCTTGGTCATTTTGCTTTAATATAGTTGAATAATTTAGACAAACTTTCATAGATGATATGATTTTTATTAACAAAACATAACTATAAAATATGTGAATTATTATTAAACATCAAAATCAGAACAGTCATAAAAGGCAATATGACTGTCCAATATCTTTTAATATCTATAAGCAAGTTTCCCCTAGTTACTCATCTTTTTAAAATGTTTTAGAACATCTTGTCCATTATCATGGCATATGAACTTTAGAATTATTTTATCAAGTTCCAAAAACAGTCTCATTGGAATTTTTATTAGGCTCATATTAAACCTAAAATTAATTTGGTTGGATGATATCTGCAAAATATTCAACCTTACTTTCTAAGAACTTGGCATATTCTTCCAATTATTAAAGGGTTCTATCTCTTAAAGTAGAGTTTTACAGTTTTTCTTTTTTTCCCTTACAGGCCTCTAAAGGAAGCTAATCTTAGTTTTAGGATTATGGTTGTTGTTGTGAGATGAGTCTTACTGGCTATTGCTAAAATAGAAGATACTATTGATATTTATATATTTTGTAACCAACAAATTTATCAAATTGTTTTATTAATTCTAAAAGCTTTTACTTGATTTGGTAGGTGATGGTGGAGTTCTAGTACTCTGATGTCTATAGTTTGTAAAAGTTATATGACTAATTTCTGTTTTATACCATTATGGGCACCTTTATTTAGATCCCAATTTTAATATAATCTCAAAGGTTTCATCACACTCTTGATATTTTCATTGTTAGGGATGAAGCTGATATACGTTGACATATTGCTATGTTCTATCACAGTAAAAGATTTCTGAATTTTAATCCAGACTACTGTACCTGAGATACATCCCACTTAGTAGAGGTTGAGTGTTATTTTTCCCCTTAAGTCTTTAACTCTTTTTCTTTAAGGTTGAAACTTGAGTTAAATTATGCAATATCCTGTTTCATTTATTTAATTTTCTGTGAGTTTTTAGTTTAGTTGAATATTTTCACTCTCAAAAGTTAACATATTCTGTACTATTTCTTTAAACAAGAGAAAAGGGGTTCCTAATTATTCATTTCATGAGCACTTTTTCTAAATCTCAGGAATTTGCAACAAAGTATAGTAATGATACCTAATTATTTTTCTCCTGTTGGCAAATATAATCATATAGGTCATATTCTCATTCTCATATAAGACTTTGTTAAACATCTTGATGACATTTATTTCAATGTTTATTTTAATTATTTGGTTTTGTTTTATAGTATTAAGCTTCTAATTCAGTTTTTTTTATGATTTTTCAAAGTAGAATCATAAGGGGCAGGATAAAAAGTCTTGAGCTCACTAGATTATCTGATTTTCAAGTCTTGGCTCTGTTTCTTGCCAGCTGTGAGACTTTAGAAAAGTGACTAAACTGTTCTGGGCTCAGCTTCCTTCTATGTAATGGGAATAAGGTACTTTGCATAAGGTTATTATGAGAATGAAATAAATTAATATATATGAGACTGGTAGAACAGTACTTTGAAATTGTAAATATGCCAATAAGTGTGGCCAATTTTATAACTTTCCCTTAAAAGCCTAAAGCCTAGGCATGTCAAATCTTATAAAACATTTGAAATACTTAGCCTGCAACAACTATACTATCCTTTGTCCTCTCTTCTTACCTAGAATTATTCTCTTAACTCTGCCGTTTCCTGAGTACCAAGAATTGAAAGTTTTTTCTTTTACTTGTTTTTTCAGCCTCTTTCTTTAACTTTTGCATTCTTTCTTATATACTCGAAATACTCTTAGTTTTTGAACTTAAGGTCAAGGAATATAGGGAATACAAGGCTTGACTATGTATAAAAGATTGGAAATGAGATAACCCTATTTGCCTCTCCTCTAGGGTTATTTAAATGGAGGAAATTAAGGCTTGGAACCAATAAGAGGGAACACTGGGAAGAATACAAGAGCAAGGGGAAATAAAAAAAAACAGAACAGACGTTGGCTTCTGTTTCTCTATATCGTCTTACTCCCCATTTCATCATTCTTGGCCAGAGATAAGGGCAAACAAGACACCCATTTTGCATTCCTATTTTCCACTTTTCCTTCCTTCTTATGCTTTCAGTTAATTCCCCATGGACACCATAGCGTCCAGTCTTCACAGACTCCCAAGTGTGTCAAAAGGTTGCTGTAATCCAGAGAGCTATATGGAAGACATCTGATGTCTGAAAAACATTGGCCTAACCATGTGGAATGGCTCTGTAAAAATTCTAGAACCCAGGGCCTTCAAAGAATCTTTTTTTACAAAATGATGCTTTATTTTTCCTATTTAAATTTGATGGTAAAAATTATTATGGTTTTGGTATCCTCATTCTTTAATGAACTACTTCAGGGAAAATTTTGGCATTTGCCTTATTATTATTATTATTATTTTAATTAATGGCTACAGAAAAAGCTTTTGTGATGAACTTAGAATATAAATAATAACTAACACTTGTAGAATGTTTACTGTCAGGCTCTGTTCTATGTGTTTTACGTATAGCAACTCATTCAGTCTTTGCAACAACTCAGTGATGTAGGTGCTATTATTTTCATCCCCATTTTATATATTAGCAAACTGAGACACAGAAATTAAATAATTTTTGAAGGAAAAATAGCTAATATTGGTAGTACCAGGTATAAACCCCAGCTTGATATTATTGGTAGCCATGATTAGAGAAAGAGAGAGATGAAGACATACAGAAAGAAGCAGAGATCCTAGCACCAGCCAGAAATTTTCTTTATGTTCTATGAGATACTCAAATATTACTGTGACAAATTTCTTTCTACCCCCTTCCTTTTTAAAACTTGGGCTTAAGTGTAAGAAGTCTGACCTATGCTTTTGTTACAGGCAGCTAAAAATCCAAGCTATTACACAATTCATAGAAGAAAGGTGAAATGTTTTTATGAATATGATTTTTTGTTTCTAATAATTCCAGAATAAACTCTTTGTTATAAAATATTACATATAAACACAGAATAATTATTGTTTGTACTATACTAAAATACTGTAACTCCATCTTGGTCTTTAAGAAAAGGAGGTTTGGAAATTTTAGTCAGCCCTACTCTTGTTGACTTTCTCCCAGAAAATTATGAAGGCTACATACATGCAATGATATGTAAATACTAGCATGGCAGCACAATCTAAATCCTTTAGAATTAGCCAATTATATCTGTTTAGTAACTACTGAAATTCTTTTCTTAGAAAAATATTATACAGTTGAAATTAAACCTTGTTCATTTCAAAGAAATACTCTTCATGTAAAGAAATACCGTAATTGACATCATATATTACTCCTATTGATCTTTCTCCTTAAAAGTAAAAGCTGACCTCAACATTCAAGTTTTTTCCACTATCTCATTCACCTGTTCTCTATACTTTTGAAGAAACACCAAAAGTAACTTTTCTATTAAAATAAGCTAAATGAACATGAAAAAATCTTCTTCTTAACAATATTTTGGGAGAGAGAATGAAGAAAAGATCAACTCTGAGCTCTACAAATAAGCTTAATGAAAAGGAAGCTCTCCCATACTTCTAGTTCTGTTTTGAAAGTGATTACTCTCAAATAAATTTTGTGCTTTTTATAAAATTAGAGTGTGAAAGTCACAAAGAAAATATTTTTGGGCCTTGGAATCTAAAACGATGAATCTCTTTATGGCCAGTCCATCAAACAATAAACTTCTTAAAGATGAGATAATGTCTGTTCTACTCAACACTGTATTCCTACTGCCCAGCAGAGTAGCTGGAACAGAATAAATGCTTAATAGAGATTAGTTGTATGAGAAATTCAAGTATTTACCACATGCTTTCCTTTTATTTTATGCACTATTACAAAAAGGTTCTCTTCAGTATGGTGTGCCTCAAGGGAGCTTCAAATACCTATGCTTGAATTTCCATGGACTCTTAGTCCACAATGCATTCAGGAAACAACCTATGTCTTGTTTTTTTTTTTTTCCCCCATTAACCAGTAGTAAAGCAAGTACTAAAATTCTCCAATGTAAGGGTACAATCTTGATTCTGTATGTAGAATAAGATTGTGGATAATCTGTTTCTTAGCACCATACATCATTTGGGCAGAAACAAGCAAGTCTTACACCAATATCCTTAATCCAGTATAACTGTGATTGCCCTTTGGAGCAGAGCAATCTTATGGCCTTGTAAGAAAAATCGGTTATTTTTTAGAATAGCTTTTAGAGTAATTTTAAACCATGCTTGGAAATTTCAATAAGAATTTCCCTTTTCTCACCAAAAATATCTATCGAACTTAATTTTCTGTATCTCTAGATTAATTTTAAGTGTTGTAGTTTAAGAGAGGCAGACTAGGTGAAATGTTATAACACATTTTGTTGATGCATATCAAACTATTCTTGTTCAATTCTGAAGCTCTACAAGCAGATGTTGTTTCTATAGAGCAAGGAAGACAACTGATTAATACATAACAGACTTCATTTGTATTAACTTAGATTAAATTTGGATACATCAAATCCATAGGCAAAGCAGTTGATCCAAAATATCAGACAAAACTTCAACAGAGTAAGAGCAACAACAACACTGATAATTTATGTTCTCTATAATTAAATATAATCCCTTGAATCTCTTGGAAGCATACAATGGAATGGCGTGTGCTTGGATTTAGAATGCTTGCAATGAACAGAGATGAAAGACTAGCCAGGATATGTTCATCAGAATTATATTTGGCTGACTGAGGTTACCAAATGTGTTTAATATATCAACTCTTCCTGTAACATCAGCTGACAACTCTAAAGCCACAGAAAATGCTGCATTTGCATAGATGGAATGGGTAAAAAAGATTGATGTCAACTTGCCAATTTTCTCACTCTACAAAAATATAAATATTAGAACAAATGATTCGACCAGTTGAAGAATACATGACTCTCATGTCATCCAAACAAATGCAATAACTTTTCTAGATACTCTGAAAAAAATATGAGTGAGTCTGACCTTATTTTCTCAGCAAGGTTTTGGTTTAGACAAAGGGTAGGGGAGTATGAAAAGGAAAGGGAAGGAAATTGTTTAGTACCTGCCATCTGCCAGGTGCTAAACTGAGTTCTTTATGAATATTTTCAATAATTCCCCCCACCTCACTGCAATGTAGGTGATCTCTGTCTGACAGTGAAAAAAACTGTCTGAAATTGAAAATGGAAACATACCACCCATAAGTGTTAGAATTGATGCCTTAATACAGTGTCAGTCTATCTCCAAAGGTTTTGTTCTGTATATACTATTGTGTTGTTGGGAAAATGTTCTTTTTATGATTAACTAAGGAAGCTGTAATTAAGAAGGAAATCTAAAATAAATAAAAATAAAAATAAAGAAGGAAATCTTCCATTGAAAAGATATCAAATAATTTATGTTAAAGTCAAAAATAAGTCATTTTTTCCCCAAGTACTCTCTGATTTGGATTCTACCAGTAAGTGTTAAATGTAGCCTCTGGTTCATGATTTTTATAACAAATAACATAATTAGATTCTCCCTTCATGAACAATCTATGCGTAAATCAACTTTTTCAATTTTTTATTGAACTCATTACAAAGACTAGCATGGTTTGAATTCTGGAAAACAGTCAGCAAAGAGGCTTACCACTTGTGACACAACAAAATTAATTTGACGAGATGCATCTGTTATGATCTTATATTTACCAATTATACACCTGCCTGAAAATATAAAATCCAAGTAAAATAAGATTATGTCACTTAAATACACTAATTGTATTTATAAAAGAATTTTAAAATAAAATTCGTTTATTCAGTAAATATTTACTGAGTGGGTACTATTGCATTATTCTAGATAAACCAAATGTACTTCTTGATCTTACAAAACATTTATTCTGATTGAGGGAGACAGCAAATAAGGAAATACATAACGTAATGTCAGATAGTGGTAGTTCTTTGAAAGAAATAAAGCAATGTAAGAGGATAGAGTGACTGGGGGCTGTTTTTTTAAAGACCATTGGTCAGTGTCTCCCTCTCTGAGAAGTTGATTTCAGACAAAGACCCTAAATAGTGAGGGGTGAGCATGTCCATATCTGGGGGAAGGGAATACGAGGCAGAGGGAATACCAGGTGCAAATGCTGTGAGAGTGGAATGTGCTTGGTATATTAAAGTTAAAGTAAAGAGACAATGTGGCTGGAACAGTGAGCAGGAAGGAATGTTGTAGGAGATGAATTTGCAGGGAAGCTACATATTTGTAGAAGTATGTAGGCTGTGCTAAAACTCTGAGATTTTAAGTGTGCTGAGTATTTTAAACATAAGGGGTTTTGTGTAGGAGAGTAACAATCTGAAACTGCAGCTACGATAGTAAAACCTGTGGGAAGACAATTGTGGAAGCATGGAAAGTAGCCAGAAGGCTAGTGAAATAGTCATGATATTATAAGAACTTCTACCTGTCCCCAGTGAAACATTAATTATGTAGAAAATACGGTTTTAAATCACCAAAATTCTGTCTTAACAGTACTTAAATTTTTAAAATTCTTTCTTTTTTTGTTTTTAAATCTATGTAAATTTTACTCAGAATAGGGAATTCACCAGATATCAGCTGATAGAGAGGTTTCACAATGAATTTTCAAAGCATTTGCTAACCAAGTACTATAAGGACTGTGGCATTTATACATACATGATAAAAATTTTGTCAGGAAATAATGTGAGAAAGAGAAGAGGTCACATTTTTGAGCACTTTGAAGCATGGCCTTTGCCTATAGACAGTTGCAGGATCCTTCATTCTCTCTTCAGTAGCCTTCAGTTTGTACATCCCTTGCAGGAATGTTGCTTGTAAGGGGTTCTCAGCTAAATTTACTAATATTCAGATGTTAAGTGATGTGACTCTTGGTATTCCAAGAACCTTCACTGAGTCATCAGGTTGGGGTAGCTTATGAACTATAAGCACTTGTATACATCTTAGTGAACTCAAGGGGTTAATGTCTCTGAATGCCAAAATTTCTAGTTATGCCTCTGGCTGATTAACAATCTCCAGGCATACGAGGGTTTATCTTCTTTAGAGACAAGAGAGGGATCTATGCTCAGAAAAAATTGGCCTTGAATGTTTAAGTCATCAACCAGACAGTGATCCAGGAGGAATCTGGATTAGACACCCCTTTTCAGTATTGTCATAAATATTAAGGATAGACAGCTGGTTGGTAGAGGAGGAAGAGGAGATGGGAAGGGAGATATTGTTCAGCTGCTACCAAGCTCAGATTTGCCTATTCTGATAGAAATTCTGACAGTTATTCAAAATGTGGACACTGAGTTAGCAAGTCAGTAAAAATCAAGCATACAGATGATAGATAAATAATAACAATTAAGTATAAAATACAACTTGTGGCATTGTGCATCTATGTAGGAAACAAGAGAAAGATGCATGACACAAGAGAATTAAAGAGAGCATAGAAAAATTCATTCAGATCCTACAACTACCTAACCTGCTATGTCTCTGAGTTTGCTTTAATATTCTTCCTCCTGCCTGGTCTCACCTTGGTACAGAGGTAGCTTATGTGGCCATCTCCTCCCAGTGTCCCCTGTCCCTGCCCTTTTTCTTTCAACATAGCTGGTGTTCTTTACTCAGTCTGACCTAAGCCTGAGGGGCGAATAAGTAATCCAATAAATAATGTCTCATCCCTGACTGTCTTTTTCCTTTGAGCTTCTTCTCCTATAATCTCTCTAAGCCAGAGAGATGGAATTTTCTCTTAGTTCTCTTATCATCTCCATTGGAGTTCTACCCCCTTGACAAAGAGTCGTTGTTCAGCCTTGATAAACAGTGACGAGAGATAGATCTCGATTTACTAATGAGCAGACCTACTATACCTGTATTCAGCCCCTCCAGTTTTTCCCAGTTTCCAGAGGTTTGTGCATATAAAGCCCATAATCAAAACAATGATGATGCTTCCCCACCCTCTCAACTTTGGTTATAATCTATGGATCTAATATTTGTATTAACAGATTCTAGGTACTATCTCTGGAGTAGGGAATGTTTGAAATAGAATAAGAAAGATAAAATAAATATCACAAGGAAGAATAAAGATTAACTTGCCTGCCTATGTGTCTTGCTATTTCAGTATCAAACTACAGCTGATAGAACTACAGAACTGGGTCAGTGCTTCAAGACAAATATTTACTAAGTGTTTCAATCAATAGCAATCTTTTTTACCTTGTTTTTCTTTCATGGGATTTCATGACTGACTAGAGTTCCACTGATTTTATGCCTAAAAAACACTATTTGAGGTATTTATGAGTTTGAGGGTGAAAGGGGGAGGGAACAGTAGGTGAGAATTTTGTTCTGAAATATAACAGTCTCATTTTGAAGGATTAAATCTTCAACTAGTATTCCCCAAACAGAAATGAAGATAGTTTCTGAGCTCCCAGTTCTAAACTCCTGAATCAGAGCGGGGTTGGATGGGGTTGGAAGTTAGGGAGAAATGTATGAGGGAGAAAAGTGTGAAATTTGAGGAGGCTGAATAAATTCCACTCAAGTTTTCCACCAACTGATAAATGAGGCCCAAAGTTAATTTTATACTGATGTAGGTGATATTGGAGAATATGACTCAGCTCTTAATAGCATTAGCTTCTTGTCATCAAACATACACCAGCTTGTTCACTGGATCAGGCAGTGCTGATGAACATAAGCATCCATGTGTGTACAGCTTGAAGGCCATACGCCTTGGAGGAGCAGAAATGCCTTGGCAGCTTGACTTCCAGGAAAAAGTACAGAAAGTCTCAACCTGCCCAATTTCTCCCAATAAAGGCACAGCTTTAGGTTAAGTTCCTCTTCCTTCTCTACTGAAATTCCTTTCACATGAAAAGAAATGTTAGTAGTCTGGAAAAATTGTTCCCCACCCCCTATAAGTCCACTCTTGTTGAAACTTCTGCCTTAACATGGAAGTTTAACTCATGGGAGAACTTACGTTATGAATATCTCACAATATCAGGAGAAGAAAAAGAAAAAAAAGGCCAGCTGGTAATAGGTGAAAAGACAGAGAATGAAAGTGGATAGACAAAGATAAAGTACTAATCTTGAATTCAGATATATTTGTTTTTCTTTTGTATTTCTCATGATTAGATGACATTTGGCCATTATGGACTCATGATTCTAAAAAAGAAAATTAATATTGGAAAGAAAATGAAAATGAAAATAAATTCTTATGACACCTTGATGATATTTTTTAAATTTTGTTCCTCTGGATAAGTTAAGATAATATTCTGGCATTACTCACCTTCTTTGGGGGCATTGGGTGTATTAAGTTTTATAAAATGTAATCAAGATATGCGATTTCTTCTTGCCGAAATGATTAGGGTATGATGTGTCCTCATAACCAGCTGTTGGGAATAGATTCAGTTTTCCTAACGGGTGGTCCACAAAATCAGAAATTATTGTCTACATTCTTCAAGTACTTAAAAATCTACAAATCTACACATTCTAAGATTTTGTTTAGAAAATGGATTGATGTAGATGTTAAATAAATTATATTAAACTCTCATACTAACAGCCTTGACCTTCATGCAACTCAACAAGAAAAAAGCTAAGAACTTTTGGTTGTTCCTATTTATTAATAAAAGGGAAGTTGTTTAAAAAAGAAAAAAGACTTACGCCATTATCTTCAACATATTTTAGAAAGTCTGGAAAGCATAATGTTAATATTGAAACCACATATAGAACAAATGAAGCATAATAGCCCATATGCTTCAGTTTCTTAATTGGAGATGGGTTAATTTTCAAGCAATTATGATACATTTACCACTTACCATGACATTTACTAGTTTTAGTTGTTTTTGTATAAAATTAGATTTATATGGAAATATATTATTCAACAAAAATTGTGAATAAAAAGAATTGTAGTAATGCATTAAAAATCAATAATAGATTCCATTGAAAATTAAAGTAATAATTTCTAGAAAGATAAATAATAGATTGAAACCAGTCTGATATAAGGAACATGTGGAAGAATAGTAAAATAGGACTGACATTTAGAGGTAATTTTATGGCTCATTTTTATGGATAGGTTCATGGTAGATAGGCATGTTAACTTGACAAAAAAATAAGCAAGCTCTGATGGGCTCCCTTAAATCACAGCTGATAATTAGCTAACTACACAAGAATAATTTGAACTATGACTTATGACTGATTATGCCTGAATTACTGAAATTTGTAAGAAAAAAGTCCCTATTTACTAGGAGCTACAACTATTTAACCCAAAGGAAAAAACATAATAGATTTTATTTTTGGCTAATAAGGAAAGTCCTGTGGGATTCACTCAGATCATGTTGCTTTTCTCTTCATACTCATGACCCTACACCAGATTATGCTACATATTTAGCTTTTCTTCAAAGTTGAATTTACTCTGGCAAATATGACTGTCTTCTTGTTTAACTTGCGAGGGAAATGAACAATAAAATATTTAATAAAGTGGGACAATAAGACTGGATTATAAAGTTGTCTCTTTCCTTCATCAAGTATATTTGTGTGTTTTTGAAATTCTTTTAATAGAATGAAAACTAATGTCATTGGAGAAAAAAAAAAACCAAAATGGTCTAATTCATTGTTTTCTATTTTCTGGATATAGGTAATTGACTTTCCCCTTACTTTCCAACTCAGTCACTTAGGATCAATCTTTGCGGAGACATACTTCACACTGAACAGTTTTCTTAAACCAATGCAATATGGATTTCTATCTAGAATATATGGAATTTGATTACTAACAAAGTTGCTTTATGTCTAGAAGAATACATGTGCACAAAGAGTGTTCTAAATTCTTTACTTGGAAGTGTGGACATCGATAATAAAGAATTTGTAAAAACGTCATAATTTTGTTATTATAAGCTTTTTATCTTGTTGGCTGTGAAGGTGATCCAACTTCAGTTTCTGACCCCTCCTTGAACATTTGGATTGATCTGGCTGATCTGGCTGCGCCTATTTCTCCCTCAACTCCCCATGTACGTACATCATTAGAAAAGGATATCCCCATAGATTGGAACGTGGCTCTTCAGCCCAAAGCGTGGGAGTAATTGTGCTTCTTTGTCATAATCCCTGTGATTTGTTGACCTGCCTAGTTTCATTAAGATGATAATTAAAATCTGTGCTTCGCCTGTGTTTTGGAGACAGCACTTTCCACCAAGTCATCAAGTCGCATATACCCAGCAGATTAGAAAGTGTTGTAGCTGATACAGTTATTCTGCATAAATATCAGGTTCCAGCAAATCTATCCACATCATATTTCATGGCTTATTCACAGTGGGCCTTTGCTATCAGCCAGCTTGTTCCAGACAGTAACATTAGGTAAGTGAGCTAATTAGGCCTACTTGCCCTTATTCCCTTCACTGGTCCCCAAAGCTAGTTTCTGGACTGATTCTGCTATACTTTTGTTCAAACTTGTTCAAATTTTTTATCCTCCCTTCAAGCTTCACTGTTTATCCCATTTCCCTAAAACCCAGGGATTCTTCAAACTATATCTCTCATGAAAGCAGCTTTCCCATGGGCTTGAACATGCTCTGTATCTGTGAGTCCGTATCAACACTTTACTGGAAAAGTAAATGGGACAAGAACTCTTACTGCCACACTGCCCTGCACAGGGTCAGGCAGTTAACCTGGCTAACTTCTGCTGAGTGAGTCTCTTCCTTACCAGAACTTTGTCTGTGCCAAGGAACAGGAAGTTATTGAGGAAGTGGGAAAACTAGTCCTAAATTCTACCTCTTACCTTGGGGACTATTTTATTGCCAGGTCCATTTTCTGTGAATTGGGCCTGACTTCTTAATATCCCTGTTTTTGAGGGACACTTGGAATGGCTGAGAATTAGCTTTATATTTGACAACCCTTGTGTCTTTCTATTCATTTCTAAAATCGTACCGTCATTCATGATTCTCAGAATTAGACAAATTTCCAATAGCCATTCTGGTCTGAATCTTCTATGCCATTGTTCAGACAAGCCCTCTGATGTAGCATTGTTGTTTGTGTCCTGAGCTTTGGCTGTTTGCCTACTTCTCTGGACTCTGATTAGCTTCTCTTTTACCAGGTCACCAGTTCTTCGGTATAAACCAGCTCACTGCTTTTCTCAAACTCTGCTAATGATCAGGTGAAATTAAACTCAGAGTGAATGCTTCTTCCTCCATAGTAGCAAATGGAACAAATACAGTGCATCTATTTCCATTAATCAAAATAAAGTTAGCTAATACTGTTTCTTACATCTTATTTTATTGGGAGCAAACTCTGCATGAGGCAGCTGAAATGATGGCTTTAAGAAATTACAGAAAACTGCTACTGCTCACAGCCTGGAAATTCCTAGCAAACTTAATACCATCAAGAAATGTAACTATGAACACATAATTGCAGAGATCTCTTTTCAAGACGTAATGCATTTCCTAAGTTGATATCATTTGGCAATAGCTATAAATTTATGACAAACCAAAAAGGGTTACAATTATGAATTATGGGTTTGTTCTTAAGGATCCCACAGAAAAGCTGAAAGCTCAGAACATTATTTAAGGCAGTAGAATAATTTTAACCATCATTTTTTCCATATTTCAGACCAAATACATTGTCTGTCCCAAAACTATATAATAATGGTGTTTTAAGGCTTACTCAAATAGCCACAAAACCCTTTGAACAGATGTATGGTTATGAATAGCCATTTTAAACTATGACAGAAACAGAATTGATTTCTTTTATTAGTAATGAATACTTTGCATGTGGTTATTTTAAAAAAGTTGTTCAGACCACCCTACTTAAGTAGGTCATCTATCCTGTTTTTCTCTATCTGTTCCTTTCCATTATCACATTTATCGCTCATTGCAATTATATATGTATTTGTTTGCATGTATGTTGATTTTCTTTCACCACTAGATTGTAACTTATGTGCTCCATGAGACAAGATACCATGACCATTTTGTTCACCAATATATGCACAATACCTATGCCTGTCATTGTGGTAGGTGCTGAATAAACATTTAAATACATTATGATAATTCAATAAGTATTTAATTGTGATGAACTTAAATGAGATTATATAAATTTGCTCTCTATTCATAAGACATATAGCTAATTGAAATAAATGTATGATACATATATCATCAAATTAATAGAATCATAATATTTTTGTTATATATGTAATTTCTACTTGTTAATATATTATAATATTTCTACTTGTTAATATATTACTAAACATATATAACTAATACATTTAGTTATATATATATATATATAACTAAAAATGATTTGGTAAATAATACCTGGATGTATTTATTTTTTATAATAAATAGATCTTGAAAATATTTTTAAAATCTGAAAATTTGCCAGTGACATTTACTTTACATAATATTTCTTCCTCCTCAAAGTAACAAGCCGGTTACGTTTGAGGATGGCATGGTGCTTGGTAGGAAAGTTTAAATATTGGACAAATGAATCAGCATTTATTTTATGAAATGAATTATTTTTTTAAAAAAATCAGTAAATGCATTTACTTCTACATTTACATTTAAAAAAAATTAAAAGAACAGGTATGGAATGAGGAAGATTTGGCTAAATGCCAGTATGGAGGTGGTGTAGGGTGAGGAAGAGACTTAAAAGTTTTAGCTGACTCCGAGTTTCATGTGAATATTATTGTGATAATTGTAATAAATAAATAAAATAATGGAATTTTAGATTGTATTACAAAAACAGTGTCCAGAACAAACTACATAATAGCTGTCCGGTCACACTGAGTCTTCTGTTTAGTTCAGAGAACCACATTCTAAGAGACGGGTAAACATTCACTTTTCCAGAAGCAAACACAGTGAGGACCAGGAGAATTTGAAAGTGTCACTGGGAAAGAATGTTTTCTGAATTCAAAGACATAGAGATGAGCATCGTCTTCAATTATTTGAAGGGCTTATCCTGGAGGTCTAGATTGGGTATTGATAATGGGGCACCAGAGTGCAGCTCCAGAACCAGCTGTGCAACTTAGAAAGTGGAAGAATTTGGCTCAACTTAAGGAAAAACTTTTCAGAAAAATAATCGAAGTATTGGAATGGGACGCTTTTTTATCCTGAGATCTTAAAAGAGAGGGTAGAAGTCAGCAAAGAAATTCATTTAATTACCTAGGAAGCTCTTTAACTATAATATTCTAAATTGAATAAACAGCTAACATAATGAATTCTTTAAACCACACATGGTTTCTATTAAAAATCATGGGCTTTCTTCCTTAACCTCTCTCAATTCATCCTATTATTTTCATAATTTTCTCCCACTTACTAGAGTGCGTGAGTTTATCTTTCCTTTTACTGAGTTTAGTGAAAGGCATAAGTAATAATCTCAATGACCAGCAGTTTAAACACTAGAATCATGACTTTGAACAAAAAGGGTAACTAACATGTTGACCCAAGAGATGCTGTTGACACGTTCCATTGTTCACCAGGACTTTCCAACCTCCAACCTCTGCATCGCTTAATAGGAGTCATACAAGCTACAATCTAATCACCTGTAGTGGGCTAATAGAATGAATACTTGCTGATCAAACAGCTGTGAGTTACTTATGATCTAGTGCTCCAGTGACTAAGTGGGGTGGTGAAGATTGCTCATCCTTATACACAGTCAAATGGCTTTCAATCTCACTGGTCCGCAGCCTCAAAGTCAAGTAAAAGTTTGCCTTCAGTAGCTAACAACGAGATGGTTTGTTTGTTTGGGGGCAGTACGTGCTAGTGAGTGCTGGTGGAGGCATGTGTGGACTGGACTTCAGGCAGGAGAGTATGAGATTTGATGCTGTTGAGCAACCTGGGTTAGTTTCATAAGAGTAAACATAGAACATTAAGATTTTTATGTTTATATTCTTCAGTGTCTCTCAAAATGTAGTTTGTAGAAGAGTCGCTGAAAGAAATTGACTTATTAAAGATTATAGATTTCTCAGCACCACCTCTGGCAATTTCAGTTCAGTGAGTCAAGAGTTGAGCTTATGGAATTTGCCTTTTTAATAAGCACCCCAGGTGAAGCCCAGACACATAGTTCACAAACCTCACATTGAAAATGACTGCTGGTTTAGGCAGAAATGACAATCTTGCTCTTCATATTTTTTAGGTGTTATCTCTTGGAACTGAGAACCAGCCACTAGGGCAAAGGGCTATGGCAAATGTCAGTGTGTATGTGTGTGTATATGTTGGAGAAGCATGTGCATTTAAACATTTGAAATACGTTTTGTGTACTATTATAGGTAAAAGACGTTATTAGACACTGAGAAATAGTCAGAGGAAAGTAGGAAAAAGGTAGAATAGTGTTGAATTCTAAACTTCAATAACAAATGCCTCAACAGTGGGATAGAGTCACAGAGCTTGCTTAGGGGTTGACTGTCAAACTTCTGTGTAATCATTCACAGCAGGATGGACTGCACAATTTGCTTGGGGTTAACAACATCTATAAGCTGGAATGGCAGACCATTATTCTTGCTGTTGCACTGCTCGTTTCACCAGGACAAGGGGCATATTGCTATTCAAGCTACATATCGAACTAATGCTACCAGTGAGCTTAGGAAACAGAAGATATTAAGAGGAAAGCAATCACGTAATGTTTAATGCAGCTTTTCTTCACTGATCACCTCTGTAGATTTCGATGAGGTGTTTACTCACCTCTCAACTTTTACTGAAATAGCTACATTTAATCATGCAAGAACACAAAGGTGATTTGCCTCCTTTTTTTTCATTTACATGTAAACGAGAAGGCTGTTGATAGAATTACTGTCAATAACCACTAGTCTCTTCATATTACTATGTTTTTGCTTTCAAGAAGAAAATTATATGAGAACTTCAGTGAGAACTTCAGCCTGAATCATGTCACTCCAGGTAATCTGGACACCAAGAATCAAACAAACCAGAGGGAATAAAAGCAGCTTGAAGTTCATCAGGTTTACTTTGCCACCATCTGCTCTCAGAGAGACATAAATTTGCAATGCTTGACTGCAGTTTCATATTTACAGGAATGGATTACAGACAGAAATCATCCTCAGGCTTTAATCCCAGGGTAAGCAGAAAAACAACTTCTTATAAAGCTATACACAGGGTAGCAGATGTGAAAGTGTATTTTAGATCAGACATAGCATAGTAAATTATTTTTTTAAATAAAATATTTCATTAAACAATTGGAAATGCAAATTGCAAATTTATGAACTCTGACTAAAGTAAAATACTAATTTTTTGAATCTCAACTTTTAAAATTTAGTTTATCAGGTTATTCTTTGGCTTTATGCACTCTCATTCTGTCTGTAATGCTCCTTCTTTCATTATTTGGAATATTTAAATATATTTTTAGCTTTTTTGTTTTCGCTATGTTAAAGTTTCTCATCTTTTATGAGAAAATTATTAGCTTCTTTTAAAAAGTGCTCTTTTTTTGTCCGAAAATAGTAATAATGTTATAAAACATTATAGACATATTAATATTGCTATTAGAGCTTTGATTGGTTTTACAAAAGAGATAGAAATCAGAACACCGGAGGAATCAAAAGGACCTTAACAGGTGAGATGGCATTTGAATTGAGCCTTGAAATATTCCAAGTCATAGGTGGACAAACCCAGAATGACTTAGCAGGAGAAACTCTCACAAATAACAAGCATTTCATTCACAAATTTCTAGGATTGAACCAATCCAACAAGGTATTAACTTGGTAGTTTGTTATTTATACTGCTCTTACTTTCTTCCTCAATTTCTCTAAAACAGAGAAAAAATAATTTCATTTATTTCCATGCTATCTTAAATCTTGGCTTCCATCTCATGAGAATTTGCCTACTAAATATATAGAGGTAGACCAAAATC
Organism: Pteropus vampyrus; assembly: GCF_000151845.1. NCBI lineage: Eukaryota > Metazoa > Chordata > Mammalia > Chiroptera > Pteropodidae > Pteropus > Pteropus vampyrus. The sequence continues at coordinate 3,546,219 of NW_011888883.1, forward strand.
ATTAATATGACAAAGTACAATGTGCACAAAACCTTAGACAAATGAAGTGTGATGATTTCATTGAGCTAAAGGAGGCAAAGATTATAGTATTTCTCCCCAGGGATACAACAGCATAGGGCAGCTGGTCTAGAGGAAATGGTCCTGCTAATAATATCTTTGCCATGATGGACATGTTTTCTTTGCATGGAAAGACCAACTTCCAGTAAGCTCTTCCCTGTTTCCACTAGAAGAAAAGTATAACTCAGTTTGGAATGAACAGAAATTTCATTATGGATTAAAAAGTATTCTTTATCAATAAAAACTTTCTATTCTTGTTAGGACTTTCCCAGGAAAATGATATTTCTCTACATTCAAAACTGCCTTAGAAGAAACTCAATAGGCAACCACCTGTGAGAGAAAATAGAAACATTGCTCTTTCTGTTTCTGATTTAAGATAACTTTTAGATTTCTTCTATGGCCAATTGTATAAAATTATTCAAGATTAGAGGTAAAAGAGAACTTATAGAATAGTTTTTTCAAGATAATCAAGCTTAAAAATTATAAATCTTTTAGTCACATAAAATTGTTCATGGAGTTTTAATATAGAAGACAAAAAGAGTAATATTATTAGTATCACTTTCTTTTACAAGTTCAATGTCTATAATTTATAAAGTCAATTAAAACAAAGCAGTGGTTTTAATAAAATGAATATTTGAAATTATGCAATTCCTTTCCACCTGGTTCATTATAAAAGCATTTGTAGGGGGATCAAATATATGGTAGCTGAAGGAAACCATACTTTGGGTGGTAAACACACAATAGAATTATACAGATGTCAAACTATAATGTACACCTGAAATTATATAATTGTATTAACCAATGTTACCCCAATAAACTTAATTTAAAAAAAGTATTTGTAGGAACATATGTTTAATTGTAGGAACATATATTTAAAGTCAAATTCCTGAAAATCTCAGGATATTTTTTGATTAAACAGAAATGGCAGGGCATACTTTCTTTTGAGATCAGTAAAAACAAGATTATGTAACAGCACTAATGAATGGATTGATGGGCTTTGGCATATCGTAATTAGAAAAAATACATATTTAAGCAGGCATGTTTTCCCCACCCCAACTATTATATATGTAGGGATATGTGTGTGTGTGGTTTTGCATAAATCATCTACATGAAATCCTAGAGTTATGTAAAATTTGGTTGGAAAAGCATTATTCTTGTCCTCCATATCAGAAAAGAGAAAAAGAAAAAGAAACTAAGACCTAGAGAAGCGACTCATTCTAGGTCATTCCACAATCTACTTACTGACAGAAAAGTAATTAGAACATACATTGCCTGACTCCCAGTGCTGTATTCTTTAAACTATTCATCAATGCTTCTCTCATCTTATTATTGTTGTAATCATTGATACTGTTTCTATTCATATTGTTATTATGGTAAAGATGAAACATCCAAAAAATAATATGATCATTAAACATTAGCACTGGATAGGACTTTGGAGATAAACAGTAACATCGTCATTCTTGAGGCTGTAAGGTAAAGTGAGTGACCTGCCTGAAATCACATAAATTGTTAGTAGCGGGGACCTTAGATTTCTGACTCTCTGTCCCATGTTTCACTCTCTTTGTCTTGCTGTTTCTTAGTTCAATAGGAGTGCTCTTGAGAAATAGGTCTAGAGAAGAGAACTTGTATCACCTGAGCAATTGCACTTAATTTTTGAGTTAGTATTTAGTTCATCGAATTGAAAAACAATATTGTCTGTGGATCCAGTTAAGTTTTAAATGCTACAATAAGTTCTTATTTACAATCTTTTCAAAAAATCCTTATCTCTTTATTCTGGGAATTAAAAAGCAATATAACCATTGTTAAATATATATTCTCCAAATTAGACCAGGATTCTTAAAATTTTTTAACCCAATGTACTATATACCTGTTGCTTAGAGGACTAGACATTATTTTAAATGCTAGATGAGTGAATTATTGCTCTATGGACACAAATGAACCAATATTATATCCTTTCATTTTCTATGTTCCTGAACTCTAGCATACCTATTCTCTCAATAGGAAAAATGTGCACCATCTGTAAAGCATTTTCCATTGTACTTAAAGATGTTGGCTTTGTGACTCATCCAAGTCTTCAACTTTCTTTGCATTTACCCTGAAACCACCACAAGCACCTATTAAGTATCCCTCAGCACTACTGAATTTGCAGTCAAAGTGGAAATACGATGCCTTCTCTGGGTTTGACTACCAAAAGGAAAATTCGTAAAGTAAAAATAAAATTGCAATTTGGCTACTTTAGTGAAGGTAAGCAATACATACTGAGTTAGTAATTAAAATACTTTCTGTCATTTTGGGGATCTTAAATGTTGAATGATGTCTATGCTATTATTTATAATCACTTCCCTTCCCATTAATAACAAAGCATTTCCATTTGGAAATGAGTATGGCCATAACTTTTGCTTGTTCTCATTTGAGATTCTAGAGCTAAGGCTTTTCTCCCTGGCTCTCTGTGTGTCTTGTATTACAATTACATTGCTGTTCTCTCTGCTTGGGAAAATATTTTACCAATAGTCTTATTCATATATATATATTCAATTTTTAGAAAAAGATGTGAAATAGAAAAAAAAAGTATATATCAAATAGATAGATTGTAATGTCTTGAAAGCATTTAAAACTTTAAAAGAATACACAAAGTTTTTCTGTATGCGACAAAAAGTGTTAGATATTAAAGGGATTCATTTGTTTTCAGCTGCCCCATAGAATTGTCACTTGCAATTTGAGTTTCATCTAAGACTAGGGTTCCATGAACCATCTCTATCGGACTTTTGAAAGATATAAACAACAGGATATTTTCTACTCTGTTCACTCCAGGTCTGTTGTCTCTATAGGCTGGTATTCTGATGCATGGAAAATAAGCCCCAAAGTTTTCATGAATTCACAGTATTGAGCTTTCTGTATAAATAAAACATGAATTCTGAACACAATGTCCTAAGGAAGGCCTTGAGTCTCAAAGGAAGTGAAATGGTTTCCTTTTTTTCTTAATGTCTTTACCTGTAAGTAAAGGATGAGACTGCACATCCCATGGAAAAAGTGAAAGCCTAAAACTGTATTTAGGAAAAGATATATACATAGATATATCTTTGCTTCTTTTTAAGCTCTTATTGGTAGATTATCACTTAAAATTGGTATATCAGTTATGCTGTATTCCAATTTTGTCACGAAAGTTTACCCAATAGACTATGTGTGTTGTTTCTTTATTAAATAGACAAATAAGCTAAGTTCAACTGGATCTTTATCCAAAATCATATTATTTTCTTTACTGGAATTAAATAAAAATACAGAATACTGAAAGTATCTTTGATTATATTTTGTAGTAAAGAATTTAAAAATTTGACATCTGCCATCATCTGATGGATTTTGTGATCACTCCCTGTTTACACTGCTCATTTCCATAGTCTTTATACCTCTTGTTCTAAGGGTTGTCATCAGTTGAAGGATGGTACCTTGGTTATAAATGCTTTGAAAGAAACATGAATGAATAAAGATGTTAATTTCTTTTCCCAAATCTAGTTACAGAAAAATTTAGAGAAAAAGTATTTTTTTAATTATACATTTTTTCAATAAAATATGTAATTTTTATCCTAAAAATAATAGTATAAATTGATTGCATTTGGGGGCCCTTATAGGTAGAATATAGGCAAACAGAGACAGAAGTAAGTATGAATCTTAAGTGCAATGGCCCCTACTTTCATTTTAAACTTCAAATGATATCAGTCTGTTAATTAACCATTAAAACTCACCTGCAGTTTTCCCAGAGCTTCTGTAATTCACTTGACCAATGAGAACCTGAGTCTTGCTACCACCTACAGCCAAGATTCTTGGACATGACCGAGTTACTGTTTCAGAGGTAAGAAAATATTTCCATCCTTCTCTGAATGCACAAACTATAGTTCCTTGATTACATACTTTTATGACCTTCTAATTATATTTGAGGCAGTTTCAGTGATGACATATAATCATAATTTTCTATTTCTTTGGAACATCATGGGCATGTTCTTCTCTATAACTTAAAACAAGAGTTAAAAGCTAAAAGCATTACTCCAAATAAAGAAGAAATTCAGGAACTTTGTGTACATTGCAAGATTCAACCTTTGTTGTAATCTGCATAATTATATTTTCTGTGAAGGAATATGCCTTGCTTAAGGATAATGATTGTAGACTGTTAATCCTATTTGTTTCCTATGAAAAGTAGGAAATGTCCCATGGCAAAGCTCACCAGCCTCTGCTCCTCCGAGGCTTCCTCAATAACAACAGGAATGCCCTTGCCTTGGGTACCCAATGCTCATTTAACTCAATGTCCTTGAATGAGACTTATCAAAGTCTGCACTGGTACCTCATTTAATTGCCCAGAACTTCCTATTAAAAAGAATTTATCTTGCAGTCCCCCATTCCACACAGTACTATTTTACCCCATGACACTTACTAGTACTTTATCTGTTTAGAAAAGTTAGTGATTACATTCAGGTTGAGTAGAAAAGGCAGAGCTTGGAAGTCAGCTGGGTTCATTTCTCAGCTCTGTCACCTACAATCCACAGCCAGCCATGCTTCCCAATCTACAGCTAGACATGCGTAGGCCAGTTACTGAACCCCTCTGAGCTTTCATTTACTTTACTTTAAAATGGGGATAGTGTCTGTCTGTGGTACAATAAGAGTGAATTAAGGCTTGGTGTTTTTCAAACATTAATTTGCATAACAATCACTTGGTACATTCTGATTCTGAAGATCTGGGGAAGGACTTGATATTCTGCCTTTTTAACAAGCTCACAATTGACCTGTAACTCTGCTGATTCGTGGATCACTCTTTGAGATAATTGTCAACCATATATAAAAATAGAACTCTGACGTGCAGCAATTTGTCTAGGAAGCCAATCCCTTATCTTCAATAAGCAGCCCAAGAACTAGATTGCTATGAGTCAGACCCAAAGAAAGTCAGACTGCTATCTCTAGTAGTAATTCAGGAATCTACAATAACTTTTGTAGCAATCAGACCAAAAAGGTCAAGACTCCATTAATAATTGACAGCTTCCCTAATATTCATCCCCAGTTCCAATTTAGGAACTACCAGAGAAAAAGAAATATGTACCCCTAACCAATTACATAGGATGCTCCTATAGCTTCCCCAAACAAGAGACTCCAGTCAAGGCATATCTGAAGCCTTCCTTCCTTTCCACTATTAATCTCTCCCACACTGCCTGCCTTTAAATCTCTGCTTATATGCAAGTGATGGTGGCTGACTCTTTGTTATAACAAGCTCTGAATAAATAGCCTTCGCTTGTTCCCATTTGGTTGACCTTCATTTATTTCTACAGAAGCGAAGAATGAAAAGTTCCTGTTATATAGTGAGGGCTCAACAAATTTTAGATTTAGGTCTGTAGAAGAGAGTGGAGTAGAGGCTTCTCTCCTCACCTCAGAGGTCTTCATTCTTCAGCTTCTACTCCGCAGAAAGATTGTTTACTGGTCTCATTAAACTTTACATCCACCTTGCCTAGTTCTCCTTTCCATTGTAATATCTTCTCTTGAATTGGAAGGCGCTTGACAATTTTTATCTGTTTTTTTGTTTTGTTTTGTTTTTCTTTTGGCTTTATCCTCTCCCTTCATCTAAGTTGCAAAGAAACCCAGACAATCACCAATTAACTTCTTCCCCTTTCTCTCTAACAACTGTGGTAATAGATGGAGGATATCTTCCACCCAGGGGAAGGCCAGGTGATTCTTTATTAGTGAGCCCAATAGTCTTATCTTTTCATTCTCCTGTTCCACATATCCTGGTCCAAAGATGGTTAAAGGGTTAAATTTAGGTTTCAGCTGAAAGGAAAGGAGAAAAACCTCCTTAAGCCTAAACAATATATTCTGTCCTAGGTTTTTAATGATGGCTATATTTGAGTTTGAGTCACTTCTCAACAATACTCAAGTGACATTTTGCTTTACTCTGTCACTTGCTCTGTATTTATATCCCTCTTGGGAAACACATTTAGAGGAGAAGTAGCTGGAGCAAGGTAAAACTTACAAATTCTTGGCTTTCCTAGCCTAGCATCCCCCCAACACCACTCAAATCTCACATTCTTTTTATTGCTGATTATTTAAAACATTTTAGATATAAACATGATTACCCTAGAGGTATCTTTACAGAAGGAACATAGAGATCATCTAATGAGGAAGAGGAAGAAAAGAGAGAGGGTAAGCCAGCTTTCTAATAGTCCAAGCCCAAATGCAAATGCCATGACCCACAATGGCATTTGCAAATCTATTTGTCACAGTAAAAAGAACAATATATAAGTAGTTGTGCAAAAGGAATATTTCAAACATAAATATAACTGGAAATGGTTGCCAGGCACCTGAATTATTAGAAGCGTGTTTACTTTTAAACACTTTCACAAAAAAGGAGAAAATATATTTAAAGTTTTTATTTTTACCAGACATTTCCCCATATCCTTGAATAATTTAAGCTGCTGTCTTGATAGCATCTTTTTAGTACACTATGTTATTTGATGTAGTCGAAAATATAAGATAGTTTAATGCATTTATTTTGTGAATGCTTAAGTCACCCTGTTTTCCTATAGGCTGTCCTATGAAATAGAAGAACATCTGAAATATTCCTGAATATCTTCCTATTTCTTTAATAGTACAAAGAAATTAAAAAGGGTTCTTCTAAAAGCTGTAATCTAGGAGAAGATTGTCATTGTTGTAGAACTTTTAAAAAATACTGTTTTTCAGGCTTCTTGGAGGCGGATTCTGATTCAGTAGTCCTGGAGTGGGGCTTTCGAACCTGTATTTTTAAAAGCTCTTTAAGTGATTCTGCTGCCTGCCAGGTTCGGCTTAGGAATTACAATTAGATGGATGCCAACTGGCATGATTAAAATACTTCTGGGCTGGAAAAGCCTACAGTCTTCTGTTAAGAAGAACAATTTAATTCAACTTAACATTTATTGAACACCTACTCTGTGTCAGATACTTTGGTATATGCTGCAGACACAAAGGTGAACACAGTTTTTGTCCTCTCTTGGCCCAGAGACACGAGGGAGAAGAGTAGGGAGGGAGAGAGAGAAAAAGAGAGGGAGTGAGTGTGAGAGAAGGAGAAAGAGACAGACAGATTGAGAGGAAAGAAAAAAAGCGAGAGAAAGGATGAAGCAACCTACATGAAGAGTGTGGCAAGAAAGATGACAGTGAATTCCATTGGAATTAATAGAGGAAAAAGAAAGAAAGAAAAAGCTACAGAAGAGAATTTTGAATCTGCCTTGGTGTGGGGAGGGGAAGACAGGTTATAAGAAATAAGGTAGAGTGGTTCTCAACCACTGCGTTGAGCTTTATGTGGGGGCAATTGCAGTTGTGTTTGTGGGTCTGTGACTAGCATTTAGAAAATGTGGAGTGCTTATGTGTAAAGTGTCCATAACAGTCCTGTGAAAAATCTTGCATGAGTTGATGAAGTGGAAGAGAAGTTAAGATCTTTGGCAATCACAAGGGCAAGGACATATGAGATGAGAATGTTGGCTTAGATCACTATTGTGGTAGCCTTTTTAACAAGAACAATAGTAGAAAAAAAATAATTAAGCTGTATGGAGAGTTTTAGATGACAGATTTTTACTAGTCTGATAATTGCACACATATCACCGTTACAGTTTGGAAGTTCAGAATTGATACTAGCGGCAGTGAAAACACTAAATGGAATCATGTTTTACTTATTAGGAAGCAGCGTAGAATGGTGCCTTGTCTGTAGGTCCTCAAAAACTAAGCATTAACCAATTGCTTTATTACTCCAGTGTTTACTATTTCATGAATAGAGTCCTCTTGAGAGTGTCCCCAAACCTGCATTGATTTTTCAAGTTATTTACCAAACCAATAGCATTTCTGAAATATTCTTTCTTTGTTCAGCTGCATATGAAACTATTGTTTATCTTTTAACTGTCAATCCTATTTCCAGAATCCTTGAAATAAACAGTAACTGATAGTTTTCCTACTAAATTGGAAATCAAGTTGGTAGGGTCAGAACTTTTGCAGCCATCTAGATGGTGAGTGTGTATATGCTATTAGAAACAGACCTCAGAGAGCATAAGGAAAGTGTTACCTAAATATTTTTTAAGAATGACCCATAGGATATAGAGCAAGTCCTTTTAAAACTGCATCTGGCTAGATTCTTGAATGTCATTTCTTACATTTCTCTGTTAAAAATTAATTTCAGTTTCTCTATATTTAAGAAATCATTTGCTTGTATAGTTGCTTTGGTATGCTCACCTGAATGAAACCATGAAAGTCATTTTTCTTTAAAGTTTTAAATAAAGACTCCTAAATGGAACTTAATAATTGGTATTAAATATTTTTCAATTATTGACATGTCCTATAATATTACATTCATATTATGCCTACCTACTGTACAAGAAAATTTCCCCTATGATAGTACATAAACATCATGGCTGTTTTCTAATAAAGAACTATAAGAATATTTTCAAGACATTTAGTTAAAGATGGAATTAGGAGGTCTGAGGTTCTGATTCTGAGCTGAGACCCATACATTTAAGAAATGTCTTCTTCCTTAATGTTCCACTTAGATTCTCTACCAGGGTACCACTGAATATCAAACATTTGTGTCCAGGTTTCACCAACGGCCACCACATGTTACTTTCAGTCTTGCTTACCTGCATTAGGATATTTCTAGCAGTGGTTTTGATGGTGGGCCTGACCCTAGACCCACTGTTTTCACAGTTGATATGAGGCTATATGTGTGGACTAACTAAAATGATATGAACAAAATTAATTTGTTTGAAATTATTCACCATCTAAATCCTGACCCAAGGTTGAAATTTTAAAACCAAGTCACTTTTCTTTTGGTCATTTTACATTTATTATAACCCACGGAACATATCATTGTCTTTCTTTACTATACCAGCCACTCAGCATGTAGAAGTTCTCTATTCATTCCAAGAATGAAGATAAGGACATTCATGGAATCCTGGTCTGGCCAATTAGATTCGCACAAATAAAAACATAAAAGACTGGGAGCAGACATTAGAGATTATGTGTCCACTCTTTATGTCACAGCCGAGAAAGAGATCCAGAGTGTCCAAATGGTCTGACTCTTCTAAAACACCAACTGAGGTCACATGACAGAATTAAGAATAGAACTCAGAGACTCTAACTTCTTATTTATTGTTATTTTCTCTAAGTCACAAATAATGCTACTCCAATGTTGCAGATGCCACCTCTAAATTCTGGCCAGCAGGAATTAGGGTGAGAATGTATACTGGTCACTGAGAGGTCATTCTCATTCATGTGGCATAACACAAAGAACACATCCTACTGTTGGAAGATCAGAAGCATAATCATCCTGCATTAACATCCTATTTTCTCAGTACATTTGAGTTAGAGAACAGGTATGATTTAAAGTCTGAATTAATATTGATGCTTGTGGCCAAGAAAATTACTCTGCTAATTATTGGTATGTGATGTTGGGGCAAAATGTTTATTTTTTAAAGTTTTACTTTTCTCAACTGTAAAATAGAGTCAATAATATGATCATGATTTTGGATTTTCAGGACCAATTAAATGAACGGCCTATCTTAAATGTTATATTAGTGAATTCTGCTGGTATTAATAATGAGGCTTTTCTCTCCCAAGTTTTCATGGTTATTGGTATTAGGAGGAATGCACAACAGACTAAGAATCTTAGACATAATTTAGTTTAATATGTAACATTTCTTTCTAAATAAACATACTTAGGTGCACAAATTGTGTACATAAGAATTAATTATCCTCAAACACACATAATTTCTATCTTTTCACAGGGAACTCATGTTCCCACATGTAATTATTTATACTATAATTATGTTTATATTATTTAATGACACATTTCATATCATAAATTAGTGTGTAAATAGGAAGAAAAACATTATATTAACTTATAATGTAACTCATACAGAATTTCATGAAATCCTTTCACTAATTCTCATCAAATAAGATTTTCAAAATTTATCAGTGTTATGAGTCTTTTTTATGATGAACAAGAAATACCAACATTTTTTCCTTTGCTCAAAGGGTAAGGAACTTTTGTTAGAAAATGCTTTTATTCATACCACAAATTTTCATGGACTTTCTTTTAATGTAACTTTATAAAGCACAGTAAGTTATTGTCTTTGTTGGATTATTTAATTATACAATTATTATTAATTCAGCTAAACAAAATTATATTTTAATCTCATGAAAAACTATGTATAAGTCCTTTTTTCATTCACCTTCCAAAATAGCTTTGCAATATTATTAGAACTATAATAAAGTATTAGCTCAAAGAATGAGTAAATTACATCTCTCTGTTTCCCACGCCAATGGTTTAGTGGATTTTTCACCACCACATCTCTTTCTTTTATGTATGGTGTCTTTCATGATTATATACAAATTAAAGATTTTCTAATTTAAGGATAGTAGTTTAATATTTAACAAGATGAAGTGAAAGTAAGTCTTTTTAAATTATGCCAAAGGAAAGTCATAACGTAATAGGGACTCTATCAGGGAGACAATTCAGAGCCATTTTCTCTCCCATCACACTGTTGATTTTAGTCTAGGCCACAGGTATGTTATGTAGCATAGAATTTAACTCTGGCAGTTGAGCTATGAGACAGAATGTACTATCCAATGCATGAATAATATGTAATATAATTGTAAGAGTTTTCTTTGAAGAGTTGGAAAGTATTGCACATGTATAGCCTAATTTCATTTTGCTTAAAATGTGTACCTCAAAATTGAGGAAATATTTATCAAATGCCTGTTTTATACCAGAGACTGAGGTCTTATACATATTTTCATTTGCTTATAAGATATTTAAATCCAAGAGGTTCGTATAGAATTTAGTAGGTCCAGAATCAAATGGATTCTTTCCCACCCCCCATCATCTAACCTGCTCCTTTTACTTGACTTTCTATGTTAATGAATGTGTAGCCATTAACCTAGTGACCCAAGAAAGAGATCTACATTTCATTGAAATTTCTTCCTCTCTCTTACTTTTCTCTGTATAATTTAACACCAAATCCAATTGATTTAGTCTCCGAAATACTTTCATTGAAATTTCTTCCTCTCTCTTACTTTTCTCTGTATAATTTAACACCAAATCCAATTGATTTAGTCTCCGAAATACTTCCATCTTCTGCTTTATTCAACAACTACTCCTGGTTTTACACAATCCTTTATTTCTGGCCTAGATTATTTCAGTAGTCTACTGTTCAGTATTCCTTCCTCTAGTCTCATCAAATTCTATTTCTTCCTGAGCATTGACACAGAGGCATTTTATAAAGTATAGATTCAAACATGTTATAACCATACTTAATATCTTTCATTGGGTCCCCATTGCCTAAAAAACTAGAACCATGTCTAAATTCCATAGAATCATTGCCCTTGCCTCCTGCTCTCATCTACCTTTCTCCACTTATGTCTTATGCTTCAATCACCTTATACAGCCTTGAATCTACCATGCTTTTTCAGGTCTCTGTGCCTTGATGCTCACCCTGCAGAAATTCCTTTTCATCATATATAACTGAAAATACTTTAGTAATTTCTCAAGAACCAGTTTAAGGATTACTTCCGCAATTAAGCCATTTTTGGTGTTTTTATTTAGCTTAATTGTTTTCCTCCCCCACCCCCAATTGCATTTTTTATACACTACTGTGTATACAAAAGAGTTGGAAAGTATTGCACATGTATAGCCTAATTTCATTATAGCTCTCACCATAATTGCAAATATATATTTATGTTCACTAGATGGTGACAATGGCAAGAACCTTTTAATTAGTGTCTGTCTCCAATTGTTCCTCATTCTAACCTGTCTTCTACATTGTTTCCAGGTTATCTAAAATCCTTTGATATTCCTTCATTGCTTTTACAATAAAGTCCAACTGCTCAGCATGGTACACGATGTCCTTCACTCTCCAGCCAAGCTCCGATTCCATCACCCATGCTTTGCGTCCTGCACTCTCATGCAAGCCATCCACTCCTAAAGCACCATGGTAGTTCATACTTATGTTTACCTATTCCTTTTTGAGGAATTTTCTTTTCTTCCTTTCCAGATGGTCTATTCTTATTCATTATTTGAAGATTCACATGACACACAAAATCTATATAAAGCCTTCTCTGGACTCTTACATAAAATCATACACCCTTTCTTTCTACTTGCAGAACATCTTCTGCAGAGAGCCGTATATCACCTGGACTATTGTAGTATAGCCTACCTGGTCTCTTTATTCAATCCTGATCACAATGACTGTAGTGATTCCTTTAAAAGGAAAGTCAGATCTTGTCAACCCTCTACACAAAACCCTTGTGAATGAGCTCCCCAGCTCATTCAGTTCTGACAAGGCCCTGCATCATTATGGCCTCTGTCACTTCTCTGACCTCCCCTCATACTAGTCTACCACTCCCTCTGCTCCAGTCTCACTGGCTAGCTGTCTTGTTCTTCACTGAATTCCTCGGACAAGCTCCTGGCTCTCGGCATTTGCGCTTGTCTTTTTCTCTACCTGAAACCCTCTTCTCCAGAGAATCACATGGCTTACACTTTCTCTCCTTTAAGTATTTACTTAAATGTTACATTTTTAATGAGACTCTTCTCAACTACCTCTCCTGTTGTTTATGGTACTCAACTCTTTCCCTAGCCTCATTCCTTAACCTCCTTTGTTGTTTTTATTTTCTTCATATCTAATATTTTCTATTTTGTTTCTTGTTGCTCGCCCAAGAAAAATGCTCCACAGAGCAAAGATTGTTTCTGCCGCCCCTCCCCCCACGAGGTACCCCTAGAGCTTAGAACAGTTTTTGCTATATAATAGGACTTGATTATATATGTTGAATAAACACACACATTCAGGCTATAAATTACTTGAATAGAGGGGTCATGTTTAATTCAATTCCATGATTCCATCTGAAAATGATTTCTGGTACATTAAACCCACAAAAGTTTTTGTTGAATAAATAAACGTATTTGCCAAACCTTGGATACAATACAGGAGAAGCTACTTAAACATGCAGCAGTTTATTTGCTGGACTTCTTCTATCTAATATAGTTGTTCAAATAGCTTCTCAACCTATGTGGAAACATGGTCAACTGTTATATTGGCTAGTGAAGGAAAAGTTTCTCATTTATCTGCAATAGTTTTGGAACTCAATCCATGGTACCAGTATGTGAGGTTTTTTTTTGTTTTTTTGTTTTTTTTTTCCTTTTTTGGTTCCTTTATATTTTATCCTTTAACAGCTTCATTCTCTTATATTTTTGAAAGACAATGCTGCTTTTTAGGTTTGGTTTTAAAGTAGAACACTGGGACATTATAGGAAATTTTGATGCCTAGTATACAGATTCAGAAATTCTGATTCCATTAGTTGGGGTGAATCTTGGGCGCTGGTAGCTTTAAAATGTCCCAGAGAGAAGGGAATGAGGAACCAGGATTAGGAATCACAGTTTAAGAATGGTTGTGTCTTGGACTAACTGGTCAGGTCTCAATGGCCGCCACACATAACCTAGCTCTCACCATAACTGGTAAAATTGGGAGAGTATTTTGCACGAACAATAGAAATCAGGAAAGGCATATTTTAGTCATTTTTAATGCATAACATCTAGATCTTTTCTGATGTAAATGATAGATTACTTTGTACTTTTCAAGGTTATTTTAGTGAGTTTATTGCTGTATCGGGGAAAATGCCTTTTTAACTGTGAATAAAGGAGAAAAACTGACATCCAAATAGTCGAATTCATGATTTTCCTTTATAAAACTAAATTTTAGGAAAGACTTGCTTCTCTCTGTAAGTCAAAGTCCCATGGATTTTTAAATTTATTTATAATATTAAGAGAGAAATGAGTTTTTCAGATGGGATGTTAGCTGATATTAGAATTTTTCATCTATCACTTATTTCTAACAGAATAATGAAGAATCAATGGAAATGGTTTCCTAATGAACATAAAATAACTGCATTTGTAGGAATAGTGATTTAAATTTATCTCTCTAGGGAATTAGGCAGTTAGTTACAATTTACTATGTATGTAGAACAAATATAAAATATAGAATTCATTTTACACATATACTTCAATTTCTATATCTTTTATACAATGAGTTTATACAAAATGTGTGCATGTGTGTATATATAAAACATTTCTGTAAAAGAAAATGTAATCTGTAATTTAGAAGATATTAACATTTCACCTCCAGTTTATAGTAGTTGTGGCTCAAAGAATGACATTATTTTTTCTTTTTGATGTTAAGGAATTGAAATGACTTATAGGGACAATTGTATTTATTTCCACAGTTACACTGTCTGCAATTTTCAAAGGCCCAGTAACACCTGGGCCTTTGCTTTCTTGTTGAAAATGAAATGTTCCCAATGCCAGACTGAGTGGAATGAGTTGAAGAAAAAATGACTCTTTTTACTCATCGCTCAGTGAATAATGACACCAGTGATGTTAATATTAGTGGCACCTGAAGGGAATAATGATCCATCATTATGCCTCCCTCACTGCCCAGTGAAACTATGTGTGTACAGTTTCTAGGGAAATTCCAGTTTTACAGCACAACTTGAAACTAGGGTACATCTTGTAAAAAAAAAAAAAACAAAAAAAAAACTGAAATACTACCCTGCTATATTCTAAGAAAAATAAGCCTGGCATGTTTAAGAAATTCTATAATCTGTGTATAGTCCACTCCTCTCAATCCCTTGTCTATAGGTCATTTTGGTTTTGACTTTTAGGAGATAAGTTTTGATGCCTGTAAGTAAACAAAACTAGAAGATTTTTCTTGTTCTTGTTCTCACCACCACCTCTGTCCATAACTCTCATAAGATAAATAAGTCCATATGTCAATCATAAATTTACCTAAATTTTTTAATAAATGAAACTATTTTCTCTGTCAAGGTTTTAATTTTATTAGGACCCATTGCTATATACCAAGACAGAGTAACAAGAGTGAATTTAATAGAGAAACATATAAATATATATTCACAAAAATTTATTTAAGATACTTGAATATAACTCAAATCAGAATAAGCTTGATTTATTTTTGCCTTATTGCCATGAGTTATATAGCTAAGATAGTTTAAATTCCATTTGTATACCCTACAATTTTTGCCTAAATGTGCATAGTCAACTTTTTTCTTACCTTTCTTTGCTAAAAAATAATAACTTTTTAAAAAATAGAGGCTTGCAAAAAATAGAAGTGAACAAATCTCTGGCTTCTATAATTTTCTATCTTTACTGTTTTATTTAAATTTTAAAAATATTTTTCTTCTTTTCACTGTCTTTTTCTCTTTTTTTTAAACACTGAAATATTTGTTTGATTTAAATTATGTTTAAACTAAATCAATTTCAAGGAGAGACATTTGAAATGAATTCTTGGAAAAAAACAATGTTTTCTATACTGATGCTTTTGAGTCATCTCAACCTCTTCTCTCAACTCTCAGATAAAATCATGGGGCTTTTGATTTTTTTAAATAAAAGGAACTTTTTAAGGTATAAAAATGACTTAGGTGGAAGTCAATGAGGTGCCTCCCAAAAAGTACGAGGCTTTGGAGTCAGGCAGCCCTGACTGAGTAACTTGGGTAAGTAAGGAGCTGGCTAATCTGTACCTATTTTCTATTGTTCAAAAAAGGTGAACAATCCTATCTCACAAGGCTATCATGAGATGAAATTTAGTTAGAAAACATAAAGAGTATGTATATTACAGGCCTTCATTCAAAAATAGGAATTCTATTTTCATTTATTGTTTTCATTTCTGATGAAAATTCTGAAATTATTTTCATCTAAGTCTTTGTCAATGTCTATACTTCTAAGTGACTGTGGTTATGTTAATGAATAACATGTTTGAGAAATATGATTTGGCTATTTGGTGTTATCATTCAATGACTGCTTCAATGGAGTGACCTGAAATTGTTACTACAGCCAAAGCATCAAAAGAATTGAATGGAAGTGAAATTTCAGATCAAGTGCTTAATTTCTTATCAAGCAAAAACATATTCTTGACCCTAGGAAAGAACATCTTCAGAAGAAACAGCTCTGTATCCAGTAAATTATCAATAATAATTCTTTCAAATTGGCTTATATAACTTAACCGAAGACATTCAGTTGTCATTGGCAAGGATGCGAGATGCTGAAAGCAAAAAAGATCCCAGAGAAGAAATCTGTGTTAGATTTAGATGGATGAAGTAGGTAGGGTGTCTCCTGTACTTATATTGAGGGAAACGGATCCAGATATATTATCTGTTTAAAAACAGTGTCTCACCTCTGTCAATGTCTGGAGTGCCTCTAAAAACATAGAAGATTTGTCATAAAACTTAAAATAGAAGGTGTAGTCTCTGGCTGCAGAATATACCCTGGCATGAGATGACCATCTCAGCATCTGGTTAGTAAATTACCTCAGCAGAAAATGCTCTCCTTTGTTTACAAATGGTCTAGCTACTTTCTCAGTGAGACTGGAGAATGAGAAACTTTTGGAAACATAGTTGTATTCAGTTTCTAAATATGAAAATACATTAAAAATTCTCTAATCCAGGTGGAATCATGCACCAAATGTTATTATAAACAAAGTCAATGCTCTCTTCATGTCTTTTCTTTAAAAACATAACTAAGCAGGAGAACCTAAATTTTAAAAATGCTTTTTTTTGCGGTTTATTAATATTGAAACCAATAAGAAACAAATCTCATATGGCAGTCTTATTAAAATAAATTTAAACAATAAAATTTGTAAGTTGAGTCATTGAGTATTTTAAGACATAGTTATCAAATGATATTGGCTAAGGAAATTTTTTCCAAAAGTAACAGTATAGGATAATTAAAATTCAATTCCTTTTCTTTAGACTATGTTAATATCAAAACAAACAAATAAACTAAAAGTTGAAACAAAAAATAATCACTAACTAAAAACTATTAGAATTTGAAGAGAACATTATATCATCTATTCCAACATATTCATAGAGAAAGACATAATGATATGAGGTCTAAGTAGGTTTAGAAACTTGTTAAGGTTATATAATATCCTCAAATCTCTTTTTCTACTCTAAATCTAGTTTTTCTTCCACCATATTTAGATATGTTTAGATGAATCAAGGTTCATCTTTACATTTAGTAAGAAGTAAATGGATTAATATGACCAAAATATAAGAGACATGTGGGAGATGATAAGTCTAGAGAGGCAAGGAATATAAAATTGTGCAGATCATTCAATGATAGGCAGAGTATTTGGGACTTCATTAGGTAACAGGAAGCCACTGAAAATAGTGTGGAAGCTATATTATAGAGCTATCAAGAGCCCATAGGACAATCTTAGATCTGTCCATTTATGCATTGCCCGTGAATTTCAGGAAACAATTTACCACCCTTTTCATGCCTTATACTGGAGTTAGATTCATCTTTTTGCATAGTGCCTTGGTACTATGGCTATAAAAAACTGCAAGAAGTATATAGGGAGACTACACTCTCCAGAAATAAATATCCTAATGCATTTGGAGAAGGAAAAAAAAAAAAAGAAAAGACATTATTCAAACATATTTTTTCTCCACCTAGTTCTCTTTATTAAGACTGAAGTGCCACTTCTAAAAGCCAGTACACCTTGAAAAATCTGCTCAAATACCTATAATCCCTGACACAGTGTGGTGAGAGAGGCAGTAGAATGTATACGAACTTGGAGCTAAAAGACTTGCAACAATGTTCTAACCTTTGGCAAGTCTTTTAAGCTAAATTTATTCATCTATAAAAAGAGAGAAATATTTATTGTTTATATTAATACTGTGTACCTTAGAGGGCAGTTGTGAGGTACTAATGAGACAGTGTAAATGAAAGCACCTAGCCGAGTTATGGTCCACAGAGGAAATCTAGATGCTTTTGTTTGAATATGAATTTGTTAAAAGTTATTACACTTTTGGAAGTAGCATCAGTTTCAGATGTGAGCCCTTCTAGCTCTAAAAAACACTGTGGTCATCAAAGAAGTTGATCCACTCCCCCCTCAAAAATTCATAACTTCTTCTTTAAAAATCTTAAATTGGACAGGATATCTCATGTTCTGAGAACTATGATGATGCAGGTATTCATTTGATGGTCAAACATGGGTCAAATAAATAGAAAATTTAAAAATTCACTTCACCTAATCTAATATTCAATCATCATTAATCTTTTAAACTAAAAAATATCAACTTGCTAAGAAAGTGATTGTGCAAGGAAGCATTTACCATGGAAGAAAACTCTTTATGGTATGGTAATTATTTCACATCTCAGAATCTTAAATACATTACTAAGAAGTTATAAAAAGATTATATGGGACTTCTACTTCTGGCTATGATATAGAAAATTACAGGAAATCATTGCTTTCATCCTAACAACCAAAAGGAGCTGGACAACCTTCAAAAACACAGTTCCTTTTTTTTTTTTTTAAATTCTTCAGAGACCTGAGGATGCAATGCAACCTAAATAAGTGAATTTCCAGAAAAATGACAAGTCCTTCACGGGAGAGAAGTGTTCTATGGCTGTTCTTATTTCAGGCGAAATAGAGGAAGAAGAGTACCTGCCATTGAAAGGGGTAAAAAGAAACCAGCTAAACTTTTAATGAACTTTTAATGCCTGTGCGTAGGCTGGCATGAGAGATTAGATTTCCAAGGAGCCTTAACCACAGAGCAAATCTGCAACCACCCACCAAATATTTTCCACAAGTCTTCACTTAGTGCTTGAGAGTACTATGCCAAAAACACTGGAGACGAGTCAGGATTGCTGAGAAAGATACCCCTGATGTATGAAGAGCCTCCACTAATAATACAGCATCCATTTTAGGGGAGGGAAGTGATAAATAGGAGAGCTGAGACACACAGGTCTCTCAGCTACATGGGGTGGGGAAGGACAGGAGGGAAACCTTTGAGATACTTCAGTCTTTTGTGGCATGTAAAATAACTCTCCTAGTAAGATTTGGAAATGGAAATCAGGGTGGGAACAGATCTCCAGAGTTGAAAAATAGGTATGACACTAGAAAGCAAAGACTTATCACCAGTGAATCAAAAAGTTGGCATCTGAGCTATAAAGCAGATTATATCATTCAAGGTACAGAGAGTCAGTGGCTCAGTTCTAAAGCACAAAGAGAACTGAATCTCACCAGCACTCAAATTCTAGTCCATACTGAAAGGAAAGTCTAGATTTTTCCTCAAAACATGTGAAGCAAGTGGTGAAAGTCAGCCCAGTTCAATTGCATATCATATAGTTGCAGTCTTCTGCTCTAGCATATAAACGAAAGAAGGGGAATAATCTTTTTTTGAAAGGTTACATTTACTTTAGGCTCTACTATTCTTTTATACAAAATATTTTGCACACAATAAAAAAATCATCAGACATTAAAAAACAAGATAATGGGGCCCACAGTCAATTAAAGAAAAAGTCAATAGAAGTAGGCACAGAGATGGCCCAGATCTTGAACTTAACAGATAAGGACTTTAAAATAGCTAGGAGAAAAGAGATAAAAGATATCATGAAGGGCAATCTATTATATTTAAAGATATAAATATTGTAATAGATGTAAGTAATATCATAACAAATGGGAAAGAATAATTGGACTGATAGAGAAACAAAGGGAAGATTTGATTTAGAGGTATCATTTCAGTCATGTTTTGTGCCGTATTTAGAAACAGAAGAAAAAACAGGGTAAGACATTTCAACAATATGGAATAAAGAGTACAGAGATAAGTAGTTATGAATTGGTGTTGAGTTATGAAATGACATGAATGATATTCCAACTGATAGGAATAGATTATTCTAAGGGTGGGGCAGGGCAGCTTCATCGATGTGTGTGATCAGTATATTCATACAGAACCTTAGGCTCTGAAGGACCCTTTGCCTGGTTTAA